>NW_005054374.1:1922503-1939716 GCF_000277835.1 Geospiza fortis
CTCCCGGCCGCCGCCGGAGTCTCCTCCTCCCGCTGCCCCGCCTCGCTTCCCGGGAAGGGTTGGGCCCGCCGGGGCTCCGGGGTCCCTGTGCCGTGTGTTGTCCCCCCCGAGGGGCTCCTGCTGCCCGGTGGCCCCCGGGACTCTCCCTGTGGTGCCCTGGCCCGGAGAGATGTGCGGGATCCCCGCCTGGTCCGTGAGCCGGCCCTGCTACGCCGGCCCTGCCTCAGCCAGGGCACCGAGGGGCCGGGACTGCGTGCCTGGCCAGATGTCTTCCCATAGCATCACAGAACCCACAGGGTTGGAAAAGACACCTGAGATCATCGAGTGTAACCTGTGACCACCATGTCAACTATAACACGGCACCGAGTGTCATGTCCAGTCGTTCCTTAAACACCTCAGGGAGTATGACTCCCCCACCTCCCTGGACTGCCCGTTCCGATGTGTCACCACCTTTTCCGTGAAAAAAAATATTCTTCTAATGCCCTGCCCTGGTGCAGCTTAACACCACGTGCTCTCATCCCATCTCTTGCTGCCTGGTGGAAGAGATCTCGTTTTGCTTCACCCTCCTTTCAGGGAGTCCTAGAGAGCAACACGGTGCCCACTGAGCTCCTTCATTCCAGGCTAAGCCCAGCTCCCTCAGCCCCTCCTCACAGCACTTGTGCTCCAGAGCCTTCCCAGCTCAGTTCCCCTTCTCTGGACATGCTCCAGCCCCTCAAAGTCCTTGCTGAATTAAAGGGTCCAGAACTGGACACAGCACTCGTGGTGTGCTGCACCAGTACAGGGGGACAATCCCTGCCCTGGTCCTGCTGGCCACACTATTGGTGACACAGGCCAGGTGACACTGGCCTCCCCTGGGCACATGTGGCTCATGTTCAGCCACTGCTGCCCAGCACCTCCAGGTCCTTTTCCTCCAGGAACCTTTCCAGCCACTCCACCCTAGCCTATAGTGGAAAGATCACCACATTTCCAACTTTTTTAATGCTGCTGGGAAACAGAGAACAGCCAAAAAAAAAAAAAAAAAAAAAAAAAAAAAAAAAAAAAAACAACTAAAAATGCAGCAATAATAGCCAATTATTGCATGGTAGATTTCACAGAATAACAAAAAGAAGAGAGCAAAATGAAAAACAACAAAAAAACCAAAAGCCACCTCAAAACTATAATGACACTGTCTTGAGCACACAGAAACAACATGAATTAAATGAACCTAGGTGGCATCTTCTGTAGTCTGCAGACTACAGAAAAACCAAAAGCCACCTCAAAACTATGACAGTCTTGAGAACACAAAACAACATTAATTAAATGAATCTAGGCAGCATTTTCTGTAGTGTGCAGGCACTGTCTACTCTTGATACAGGGCAGAAAGAGAAAGCTCCTTTCACATTGAACCTATCCTTCAAATCAAAGAAAAAGTGCTTGGGAATTCCTCCCATTTTCACAAGGTCATCAGTTTAACCATGTGTAAGAAGAGAATGACCAGTTTTCACCAGTAAGTCTGTAACATCTGGATTTAGTTCCTCCAATGTTTTGCCTCAGAGTTTTACATTCCACAGTACCTGAAGGCATATCAAATATGTGCCATATCAAATATGTGAATTTAAAACCTTAGCTCCACTGCAGCAAACCGAAGAGCTTCTTGGAGAATGGCAGGGCTAAGGTCACTCAGACCTCAGAAGTCTGGAAGAAGCACATGACGGGGCAGAAAAGGCACAAAATGGTCATGATGTTCACATTTTGTGTGTAAAAATACTTCCATTCATCTTTATGATGGTACTAAAAATGGAAAGCTGGGTTTTTCATCTCATTCTTTACTGGCTGAACATTACACCCCAGAGGTCTGCAAAGTTCATGTTTAAAAACTATTTGCTTTGGTGGGACCTCAGTATTTGTTTAAAAACTGCCTGCACAGTTAGGTGTTTTGTTGCATCTGGTCTATGAAGCCTCACATACGTATTTTGTTGTTGTTTTATTATAGAAATCCTACCATCATAGAAGGGTTTGGGTTGGAATGGACCTTAAAGCATTGAAACACAACAATTTTGTATTCAGCAACAATTGCGCTTAACTGAGAAGCAGAGGATATCAAGAAAATCATGGCATGTTCCTGAATGCCAGCCAAGTTAATAATCTTAGGTGCAGTTTATTACCCTAAATGAATAACTTCCAGAGTTGTTTAAGCATTTCTCTGCTCATATATATGGAAATACACAGGTGTATAGCACAGATTTGAGTTTCCATGCACAACCACAAGCTCCAGTCTACTGTTGTGCTTCTATTCCTGGCAGGTGTACAGTCTTTTAGGCACAGAAAGCAATCCTACACCAATAGGATCCTCTCAGGGCTGTACACAGATTAATTCACTGTGTCTCAGTATTGATTAAGATGCAAACACCATGTTTTAGTGCACAGGTTTTAACTTGCTTCAAGAGAGATGCCTCATAGAAGATCCCATCAAAGAAGAGCTCTTTCAAAGTCACAATCAAAGCACAACTGAAATGCAGAACGGAAAACTTCAGAATTATCAAGCTCAAAAAAGGTCAGAGATGCCTGAAGTTCGCATGCCAGCAGTAGTTTATGCTTTGTGAAGTAAAATCACCCAATTACACAGAAATCATTAACTGGATTAGAAAATGCAGGCATGGGTTCTTCTCTCAAAAGATTATCTCTTTCCTCCTCCCTTGCCACCTGTGACCCAATGTGACTATGAAGAAACACTATAGCTGACACCAAGCCCTGAAGGTGTTTCCAAGTAGATTAATTACACGTTGAGAGAGCTATTGCTCTGCATAGAAGGCAGATAACAAAATAAAACTTGTTTCATGTGTTGGCAAATATTGTGCAGCAAAAAAAGCACTACTCCAGATCAAGGAGTTTCCTTCACCTCAATGAAATCCCATCTCCAGAAGCAGGTAGCCATGCCCATGCAGTTTACTCTCAGAAAAATCAGTGGTGGGATTGAAACTAGATAGATACAGAAGTTAGTGCTAGTCCAGAAAAGCTCTGTAAAATAAAACTGAAATCTGCTTCCTTTTATGGAGACATGTAGATATCTTAGATACAGCAAAACCAAAGCAAAACACTTTCCACCACTGATTTTGGTTTATTTTTCCCACTCCAGACTGGCAATAAAAAGTGGAAGTGGCTCAAATGGCTCTGACTCAATGCAGGCAGAAGTGCTGTAACACAGCTGCAGTCAAGGGAAAGCTGGCAGACATAACAAGAAGCTACAAACCCCTTTGCCAACACCTCCGTAAGATCCAGGAACATTAGTGCAGTCCCAGTCTGCTCCTGGATACCTTGCTCCATGGCAAATGAATTTGCTTTCACTGCAATCAGGTGTTTAGTGCTAGAATGAGCAGTATGTCCAAATGCTGCTTGCAGTTTACACCATTAAATGGCCAAAGGTTGTTTTTTAAATACTATTCATTTGAAGCTGTTAAAAAAAATATTCTTCATTAAAATGGTGTCCTTATATTCAATGAAAACAAACGAGGTATTTCCAGAATACCAGTTCTGGAAATTCTAAAGAAAATGCCAGAATTCTAATTCTGGAAATTCTGGTTTGCCCTGAATTGCTCTTGTGATGTGACAATTTGGGTGATTCAATGAAAAGCGACAACTTAATTTAATTTCAAGTTATCAAACGTGTATACATCTACATATTGGGTTTTCAACAGAAAATTAAGGAAAATGTAGACCAAAAAACAATGAAATACATAGATGAAAAGCCTCTAAATTCTACTTTATTGCAATAAAGTGTTGATTACTGTGGGGGGAAAAAAAGAAGCTCAAAGGGCCAATAAAGATAGAATTGGGAGTTAACATTGGTACAGCTTCAAGGAAAGTATCAGTCATCTCCTTTGTTGATCCATGTTTCCCACATAAGCCATGTTCCCTCAGTGGCTGAGCAGTATGAGCCACAAGGTGCCACAATGATTCATCAAGAGGATGGGATCAAGCTGGGAGCTTGGCTCAAAGGGAAAAATCTGAATATTACATACATGAATAGTGCCTTCAAGGGATACTGATTTTCAGCCCAACCAGTGAGTTGTTTTTTGTTTGTTTTGGCTCATTGCCCAAAGTCTTAAATAATAAGGAACAGAGGAAAAAGAAGAGTTAGCTTCCATGATTTTTTAAGCTGTCAAGAGAAAGTCCAAAAGCCTCTTTCCTCCCTTTTAAAGGGCTCCCTCCACCTGAATAAGGAACTTTCAATAAAGTGAAATACAGCAAAACAAAATAAAAACTCTGAGAAGGCCGGCAAACAAACAAAGTCACTGCTCATTTGGAAAGGCACCTCATAATGCCTCATAAAGCAACAGAGGAGATGAGAGAAACATGGAAGAGATGAGAGAAAAACATTTCCCTTGTTCAGGCTGTGAGGAATTCAAAGCTTGATTTTTTTCTTAAGGTACTCCTCGTTAAGTAATGCTAAAAAATTTAGTGGCAGCGTCTCTCTTTATGATCAGAAACTGTCACAGGCTGTTACCAGAGAGAGGATGAAACGTGTCATGAACACTAAAATGCAAACCAATTCAGCTGAACAAAATGTACATCCTTTAATTGATAGGTATAAGAAAGGTATGGCTGCATTACATCTGCACAAAGCACAGCCATTTAGCTGCATACTGCAAAATATATTTGTTACCCTGAGCACAGATGCTTTTCGAGTTTAGTTTAGCTTTAGGTATAGCTTTTCTGCTATACCTAAACTCTGGCTTAGCCTTCAATAGGCACAGCAGCTATGGGGTTGTCCATGGATATAGAAGAATGTTCCACACAGAAGAATTTGCCCTCTGTGTCTGACAAAATACAAGAGGCTCTGCAAAGGCTGTTTTTTGTGAGGGGTCAGAGCCTGGAGCAGTGTCTCAGTGGTTATTCCATAGCATGAGATGGTGGTTAATTCATGTAGACACCATCACTGCAGTCAGGAGTAAGGGACTCTCACTTCTGGGAAGAAGGGAGTGACTTTGAATGGAAAACAGAGAAATAATTCCTGTGAACATATTTCAATATGGGGTTTTTTCCCTTATATTAAGATTTTAAGGGTCTTTAACATAGGCTTACATTTTAGGAGCACATTGAAAACACAAAAACAGGAAGTCACCTACAGAAGGTCAAAAAGAGACTGAAAAGAGATAGAACTACTGGTAACTGTTTAGTTAAATAAAGACCATTTAAGCTGAAAGTCTCTCTAATGATGAGTTCCAGTGGACTTTGGATAACTTTCCAAAGGAGGAGACTGAAAACTAATCCTGATCTATTCTGAATTGGTGGCAGATGGAAGAATTTTTTTAATTTTTTTATTTTTAATGCTGACACTGGAAACTGGCACATCTCAGCTTCTAACTTTGAATACTACAGTACCAGATACACTGGGGTTTTTTA
Organism: Geospiza fortis; assembly: GCF_000277835.1. Lineage (NCBI taxonomy): Eukaryota > Metazoa > Chordata > Aves > Passeriformes > Thraupidae > Geospiza > Geospiza fortis. The sequence goes on from NW_005054374.1 coordinate 1,927,886, forward strand.
TCCTTCAGACACATTATTTCTGAAGCTCTGCCATTTTAAAAAGGTTTTTCAGATTTTATGAGCAGACTAAAAGAAAGGCTCCCTATGAAAAAATCTCAGTGTCAAGTGTGAGACACTACACCAACACTTGAAAACTAGCATCAGGAGCTGCTGTAATCCATAGGAAACTCTCCAACAAGTTCCTAGAAAACAGAAGGGGAGTGGAAAAATGTGATGTTGCCGACAGTAATCTCCTCCTGCTCTTTAGTAAGTGGAGACACAGTGTCAGAAGCAACACAGAAATACTATAAACCCTAAGCTGGCAGCAAGCACCCTTCTTTGAAGAAAATAGGGACTTTAAGGACTCCAGGACTACTTCTGCTCATGCTTTACTAGTGCTTTGCAAGGGTAGAGAAAAAGCAGGCATTGCACCAGTGAGGAACAGCCGAAGGAACAACTCCAGGGGAAACAGGGCAGTCAACGGGACAAAAACTGAGCAAAGACAACGGAAAAACACGTGGAACTCAAAATCCAAAAGAAGATGCAAAGGAGCTTCAAATTTAATAGCAAACCAATAACTGAAGGAAAAAGTAAGCAACTGCTGTCAGGAGTCAGGAGATAGGAATTTAATCTTTTTACAAAGAAGAGCATTAAAAACAGCCTCACAACAAACAGTATTTAATATAGCCAAAAGCCCAGAAATTGTATAAACCAATTTATAAGAAGCAGCTTGCTCCTTTGGTTTAAAATAATCAATGTTAATCACATCCTAAGGTAGAGTCAAACGTTCTTTTCACAGAGCCAGCAAAATATAATGCTGATTAGATTTTAAAGGAACATTTGAGACAGTCGCCCAAAACCCTTGCTTTTTTTCATTAATATTCATGGCAGTGGCAAATCCCCATCAGGAAGATGTTCTCACTTCCATCAAAATCAAGAGGGTAAACAAATTTCCTTCTGAAAGAGTGGTTGCCAAGGTCATTTGAGAGGATATTGGCTTAGTGATGATACACACTGTTTGGTGCACCACAATATAAAAATGATATAAAGCTATTAGAGAGCATCCAAATGAGGCTACAAAGATGGAGAAGGGCCTTGAGGGGAAGCTGTGTGAGGAGCAGCTGAGGGCACTTGGTCTGTTCAACCTGGAAGAGACCTCCCTGCAGTCACAGCTTCCTTGTGAGGGGAACAGGAGGGGCAGGCACTGATCTCTGCTCTGTGGGGACAGTGACAGGACCCAAGGGAATGGCCTGAAGTTGTGTCAGGGGAGGTTAAGGTTGATGTTAGGAAAAGGTTCTTCCCCCAGAGGGTGGCTGGGCACTGAACAGGCTCCCCCAGGGCAGTGGTCACAGCACCAGCCTGGCAGAGCTACAGAAACATTTGGACAATGCTGTCAGGTGGGGTTTTTTGGGCTGCCCTGTGCAGAGCCAGGAGTTGAACTTTGACGATCCTAGTGGGTCCTTTCCAATTCAGGATATTCTATGATTCTTTATGTGTATATATATATATATATACACACACACACATACACATGTGGCTGTAGTGCCGAAGACAATGCTCAGAAACTGCAAATGCCCCAAACTAGAAAGTAAATAAATAAAAGGAAATAAAATAAAAATAATATTCAATTTCCTCTGCCTTTGGAACCTTAACTGCTGGTTTAAGGCAAAAGGAGACCAGGCAAAACCAATATAATAACTTAAACAAACTTAATGACCTCAACATACTGAGGCCATGTTTCCAGAATTACACCCTGATTCTTCAGGAGAGGGAAAAGGGCTATGGAAAATCCACTGCCACTACCAGAAACAGGAGAGCTGACTGAAGCACCTAAAAAGGAACCCTAAAAGAAACTTGTTTGGACAGAAGAGGAACATGGACACAGCCAACTTGGTTTTATATACAAAAGGTTTTAAATACAAAAAATACAAGAGGTATGGCCAGCACCATGGTCCTCAGCAAGAAGGATGATGATGCCCTGTTTCCTTCAGCTCCAAAAACTGCAGTGGCAGGTGCAGGCCCAGCCTCCTGACACCAGGACAGAGTGTGCTGGGAAGCTGCAGGGCTCAGCAGGGAAATGTGAAGTTGTGCTGTGTTTGGTGCAGCTACGATACCCAAGGATGGCCACGCTCTGGGTCCCTTTCATTAAGGGCAGGCTGATATGTAGGGATTGATGAACAACATCTGGCAGGAATGACCAGCTGCAGCAAGCAAAGCTGGCAGAGAGCTTCAAATTACCAAGGTCAGGGTTCACTTAACATAATTAGGAGATTATCCTTTAATAGTCAGTTCTATGAATTTTAGTTTCCACAAAATCAGTTTAGTACTGAAAAAATTCTCAAGTTTCATAAACATCTTTAAGATGACAATTAAAGACTGTCAGAAACAAGCCCCAAAAACAAAACAAGAGAAACTTGGAGCAGAACAGATATTTTTGAGTAACAGATGCACAGACTTGCTGGTATTCTTGTTACACCAGTTTCTTCTGAGTGTCAAAATATTACAGTAGTCAAAGACACTGAAAACATACACCAAAGATCAGGTGTTTGCCTCAGAATGGCAGGATTGAGATACCATTGTATTTCTCGCTGTTTCCTCTCACAGAAGGATCAAAGTCTGAGAAACTGACTTGTGAGGTTTCAGGGCGTGTCATTAAAAGCAGACTGACAACCTGCAAATCTGCCATGTGGACCAGAGAGGGATGTAAAAAGGGAGCATGTGAAACACACTGGGGGAAAAATAATCCACAAAAAAGGTACAAAGCTAGAAATAGTTCTCACGGAAAAATGAAACCACTGCTTAATTGTTACTGAGGGTTAATACACTGTAAATAATGTGGAATTTTACCCAAACATGTGAGATGTATCACTGCCCATAATGCTCACAGCAGCTCCAGCCCTGACAGGGGCTTGGCCTCAGAGTGGCCCTGTCCCTGTATCCAGAGCTGATCCCTTTCCCAGCTCTGCTCATGCTTCTGGGCTGCTGGGGGAGATCCCTGTCCCCCTACCAGCCCTCACAGAACCAGGACAGACCTTACCCTGAAATCTTCTGTGTAGAAAAGAGAAATTTGAATTCTCCACCTTTTTTTTTAAATAATTGAAAAATATCAGTTTTGCAGTTTCCTATGTGTCTCAACCAGGTACAACATTTCATAGAAAAATAACCTCTTCAGCTGAGGAACATGGGTTTTGCAAAAAGCCATAATGATTTGGATGACCCAGACACAAACATGAAATCAAGTGCTCACGTTCCTGGATGTGATGCTCTCACCTTCTCTTTGCAAATCTGAACCCATGTCAGATTAAATGCTCAAAGATTTGAATGGATTTCCACTGCTGACAGACCAAATAACCAAAGGATACACAGAATTGTCTATGTAAAAATGTGCTTCTAAGTTGATTCCTTTCCATGATTAAAGTTTCACCTCTTACAAAATTTTACTATAACACACAAAAAAATGAGAAACATACTGCACAGTCAGTTCCACAGTGTGGTGTGTCTTGGGTGCAAAAGACAATCAGCATCACTCCCTGGCCGCTATTATCACAGACCTGTACTGGCCTCATTACATTGAGGAAAATGGGATGTTGCGTTTGGCAGGGAGTCCTGGCAGAAGGCAAAGGGTCAGACAAGCTGCACACAGCAGCTCCCCAGGCACCTGCCTCTGGCCACTCTGCCCCTGTGCAGTCACAGGCTCTCATTTGTAAGGATTTAACAGCAACCTGAGACAAATTCAACATTTGACATTAAGAAAACAGCCAAAGGGCAACCTCCAGCAACACCTGACAGTAACCCAGCTCACCTGTGGGAACAGGAAACATTTTCTGGGAAAAAGCAGATATAGTACAGCTTGTTTCAACCATGCCTCGACAGCCCTGTGCCTTGGCAAGGAGCTGTCAGCAGGAGCAGTCCATCAGCCAGCTGCTGATGGGAGCTTGCTCCAGCTGTCAGAGTTTTTCAGGAGCCCGTTGCAGGGCTGGAACGCTCTCATTGCAGGTGGCTGACAAGTAAAAGCCCAGAAGCTGCAGTGCTGTCTGAACTTGTGAGTTGCTGTGCACCATGGTGCCTGCCAAGCTTCCCCCTCCACACACAGAAAGTGCCCTCTCTGCAATTCCTCACAGCTCTCTGCACATTGGAAATGAGAGGTGACTAGGAATTGAATAGCATGGTTTTAAAAGTAATGTTTATAACACAAAACATGAGTTGCTACATCAGCTGTGAAAAGGGCTTGGGAGGAGGGTGAGGAGTTTGTGGAATGGAACAGGTGCCCAGGGCTTGCAGGTTGAACTTTATTTAAATTACTCATCTTTGCAGCCATCAGGTCTTACTTTCATCTTCCCTTTGTGCACTTATGTTGCCATTTGTCAGCCCCACTTACCATGGTGCCTTCATACAAGAAAGGCCAAGAACATTTTGGAGAGCATGGCTTACTGTGAACTGGAACCCTGAACACCACCTACGCCACAAGATCCATTATTAATATTTTATTTTATTCTCCTGTGTCACATACTACAAGTCTGATCTTTTTCTGTGCCCTGTCCTGCCTTCTCATGGTCTTTGTGCAGTAAGAGAAGCTTTGTTAATGGCAGAAGAGTAAACAGAGACCAGGACTGTACATTAGAGACAACATTCACCCACTGCAAATAAATTTAAGCCCATACTCCTTGTGATGGGCTTACAAATAGGGAACTGATTTCTAACTCAGATGGAGGACTTATTTTCAATTCCTTTGGACTGACCTGTTTTGGCAAACCAATTTACTCTTCCAATAGGGAAATGAGCTATAAATCAACATTATCTTTCTGCAGAGTTAAAAGTTGCTTTTTATTACACACAAAATAAAAAAATTATGGCTTTTAATGCATATTATTGCTAAAATGTTTGAGTGATTTTATAAGTATGATACATATTAATGATTTGCCTACAATATGGCAGACAAAAATATTGCAAAAGAATGGGTTTGGATAAGAATAAAACAAAAGTACTTAAAGGGCTGCAGTGCATGTCTCATGCTGTTCCTGATATCTAAGAGGTCTGAAATGCCTTGGAGACATCTAAAGGTACAGTTTAATATTCTTGGTTTTGACATGCAGTTGGAGAGAGGCACAGAATCCCCAATCAGAAACATTTCTCCTAAAAAAAGAGCCAAAACACAATTCAGGTGTTCCAATTTCCCAAAAGATGGCAAGCTGTCAGACAGTCAAACACTGCAAGCTTCCAGAGTGCTGCTGAAGCAGAGGCATCAGTGATACACCAAGAACATTGCTGGCATTCCTACAAATGCTGCCTTCCCTTATTAAAGAAACACTCAGGATTTTATATATTTGACTGGAAATTTCCCTAAACTCTAAGTCAAAGTAAGTTTCCAGTCATGGTTATCTCCTGTTCCTCCCACGCACGTATTTCCTACCTCATTGTAATAAACGTCAAGGACCAACAAGAAACTCAAAATGTTGTTCCAGACACCCATGAAAATGGATGCTCACCCAGAAGCTTTAACTGAAGCACTGAGGAGAGCAATGGAAAGACAAGCCAGAAGAGCACACAGGAATGTCCAGAGCCACAACCAGGTCCAGGTCACCCCTTTTCAGCTCCAAAGAGACACAAGAGCCATCTGTAGCATTTTCATAACTAAATACACACACATGGTGTTACTTGATATGGTGCAATGGCAGTAACTGCAGCTGAATGAATGTTATCAGTCAAAGCTCTCTGCACAAACCACATTACAAAGGGGACGCAGACACAGGCCAACCAACTGTTTTAATGCAACTAAAAAGAAATCAGTGCTGCAAAGCTGAAGCGATACCTTTACTTGTTAGTCATCTGTTCAGGTGACTTCAGCAAGTCATCTGGTTTTTTTCTTATTACAGTAATAGGAAAGGTACCTGCTTTCAGCACAGGGCACTCACATCCACTCCTTTCCCAGAAAATTATGGGAAAGACCTTTTTATTTTTTGTTGGGATGGTTTTCTTATTTACACATTTCACCACGACATATAACTCAGGTGCAATGTTTCTGTATCTGTCCCTAGGCAGTTTAGAACAGGGAATGCAAGCCAATGATTTTAATCTTCAGGAATAGCTGTACAGATGCATGCTAATTTTGGGCTCTTTCACTAACAAATCACACAGTATAACTAGAAAGCCACAATGGATGGACTCAAGACAGGCAGACTCGAACTGAGTAATTATATTTGAGTTGACAACTCCAAAGATAACTCCAACAGGCACAGGCTCACAATTTAACTGAGGGAGGAGCTGGAAGCAGCATCTTCCCCCATCTGGCCAGTCAGCATCAGGAAGTCTGACAAAAAACCTCTGAGGGACCCCAGGACGGAGCACAGACCCTGGCAGGTTAAAACTCTTGACACAGCCCAAAAGGAGACAGACTTTGCTGAGTGAATCATGTTGCCAGCCCAAGCTGGTTAAGTGCAGGCTTTGGGTAAACACCGCAGCACAACATGGCATGGCTGCCAAAGCCTGAATGCAGCACTGCTTCCAAACTGCAGTGCTATTCTTAGTGAATGTGTGTGCAACACATCTAAATCCAGTACCCTATATAACAATGGCATTTCCTCAAAAGAACAAGAAGAGGGCGAGAAGTGGGGAAGAAAAAAATCAGATGTCTTCATCACGCTGCTCAAATTATGAGATGAGTCTATTCAGAGTTGTGACAAATTTTAAATTTTGCACAACAGGAAAGAAAGAGTTTCCTTCCATATCAACACCACAGTAATTTCAGAAACTTCAAAACAAGATTAACTTATGAAACTTCTAAATCATCCAATCTTCACATGTGCAGTACTCTCACACATGCATATTTTTATCTACTGCAAGACCTGAAGCAAGTGATAGCACTAACATAAAATTTAATGTTATATATCTTACTGCAAAGCTGCAGAAGTTTCTTCTGTGTCTCCCTGAAGGACACAGCTGCACATCACAAATCAAAGACTATACAAATCAAAGATATATCTACCTATATGGAGATGTTTACTCACCAGTTTCAAACAACGAACGCAATCAAGAATCTTTATGACACACATCCTGCATGTTTGTTGTGGGTCTTCTTTTCTTTCCTCAAAAACAGCTCATAATGACCTGCAAGTGTCCCACAAGAACAACCCAAAATACACAAAATTTCAAGTATTCTTTGTTTTTCAGGTCTGTGCATCAGGCAGCAAAACTTGGGTCTTTTAGAGCAGCCCACCTGAACCCCAGACACGTCCTTAGCTGAAGACACATTTTCACTGAGCAAGCAAAAAAGCATGAAGTTATACAAACTCTATCTGCTCAAATGGCAAAAACCTTTGCCAAAAATGTCCAGCCACCCCCAGCTTGAGCTGCAAGGCTGCCAGAAGCTCAGCACTCTGCCATGGCTGGAGGTGTTTCCCTCTCCCAGCCTGTAATTTGCCCTGCACGCTGCCAGGAGGGGACGGCAGCTCTTCCCAAATACTGAGCTCGTGTTCAAGAGCCAAAAGGAGGGCAGTGAGGATATGCAGAAGTCTGGAAGAGGCAGCATCATCCAGAGCAGCAAGGTGGGACCCACCCTCAGTGCTTATTTCACATTCAAATAGCACAAGAGGTCACAGGAGAACATCCAAGAAAAATTCACGTGAATCATGTCCTGATTTTGCTCACTAGCAGGCTTCCCTCCCCCCAGAGGCTTGTGATCCCATGGAAACCACCCTGTTAACTCACAGCCAGGGATGCTCACCCAGGGGAAGGCAGGACACATACTGATGGCTGTCTCAAGTGCAAGCTTTTACACTGTAGATGCTTGGCAAGCCTTTGTCGTGCCAGACTTACTGCTGCAGTGGACCAAGATTAGGGGTACAGCAGCTTACAGACATGCAAAAAATTGTCATTGATGGTTCTATGGCACCTCCTGTACCACCTCCAGTGCTTGCCCACACTTGGCTACCCAAGACATTAAATGCAGTTAGTTTGTGTTAACTGCATTTAATACCTGAAATACACCTTTCTGGCAAGGTGTATTTCACTTTGAGAGAAAGGACAGTTCAACAACTCATCGAAACATCCTTAATTTCACTGTCTGTTTATGTGATCTCACCCTGGAGATTTCAGTTGCACTGAAGCCCCCAGGTGCTGCTGAAGAGTGAGCAGGCTGAGCAGAGAGGAAGCAATGACCTGATTATTTAAGGACCACTCAGGAAAAAATGTACTGCTTTGGTAATGCTTATTAAGCTTATTAAGCAAGGAGTTTTCAGTGGGGAATTACTACAGCTCATGAAAACACTCCACTTCACACAGGAATATATGAAAGCAATGTCAGGAGATGAGTTAACATTATTGATTGATATTAACATGACATATCTGTTATGCCTGAGGTCACCTGAGAATGCTGCTGGAAGTCTTATTCATATGCAACTATCTAGGTAACTGGAGCTTGTTTAGAGCTTGTTTAGAGCCAGCCCATCCAAGGCACAACTGTGGATGAAGCCATACCTTAGAACACCTGCTTGTATTCAGAACATCACAGAATCATAGAATGGCTTGCATTGGAAAGGATCTTAAAGCTGATCAAGCCCCCTGCTGTGGACTAGGACACCATTCCTTATTCATTCCCATGCTGGGTTTTGTGCTGTGTTTGGCCAGCACACAACACACCCAGGGCTGTGCCCACCACAGTCACGAGCGGCGCCTGCAGCTCCACACTGGATCCTGTACATACAAATTGTCACCCAGAACTGGCAAGGCAGCCAGCAAACTGTGTCTAGAAGAAAAACACAACAAAAGAACTCTCAGCTAACACAACAGGCCCCACCCTTGGCACTGCAGAGCACCAGCTGCTCAGGGACCTGGAGATTGCTTCTGGACCATTCTGCAGCTTGGTCTGATGGAGCAGGAATCAAATCATTGTGATGCCAGATTTTTTTAAAGCCTGCCATTTGACTTTAAGCAATCTTAAATATTCTCTTCCTTCAGTTTTGTCCTCCTATCCTTCGTCTATTTATAGTATAAACACTTATTGGGTGAGAACTGCCTCTCTCTGAAGGGCTGAGGCACTCAGCAGTCTCAATGACAGATGAACTCTTGATCCAGCACACAACTTTGAGAACTACCATTTCCACAACCTGACTTCCATCTACTCATATTTAATCCAGAATATACACAGGTTATAAGCATATGGTGTTTATGTATATATTGTTTTCTTTGAATTAAATCTCATGCAGCTTTTGAAAATAGTTCCATAATATTACACGGTTCTCAAGTGATTTTAGTGACATCCCTCTCAAGGTTCATGGCCCCTTCACACCAGTACCCTGTTCAAATGCACAGATCCCATTCATTCTATCATAGATAAGCTATTCTTTTCATCTTCCAGAAGTGTAAAGTACCACAAGTACCACAGCCTTCCATCACACAGTGCCACTCGATTTCACCTTCACACCCCCCAAATACTGAACAAGTGATCCCCATAAAAATGTACATATGGATAGCTGTACCCTCCCCAACACCACAGAAAGTCACTGAAGAGCTCCAAGGACGAATTTCCCTATTCAGCCCTTAGGGAAAAGGTTTTACACTTGTTTTAACTTCCAAAAACTGCATCTCCAAACTGTTCCTGAAAAGAAAACAGACTTTCTTCAGAGTAGTGCCACCAGAGAAATTTTGTCAGTGCCTTATTAGCTTTGAATGTACCAACGTGAGAATCCACAGCATCCTTTCAAAACTTGAAAATACAGTCAAAACAGCTGCTGCTTCAAAGGCTTTGAAGTATTTTAAGAATTTTAATTATTTGGATATTTTTCAGTTCTCTTTCTTATGCCACATAGATAATTAGTTCAATTACAATTTCCCAGGTGGAATACTGGCTTGATTTCTACTTGCCTGCCATCAAAAAATTGATAGCAGAATTCTTAGGCCATAAAAATTACACCTATTTAGTGTGGTGTTTAACATAGTCTTTGGAATTGTGGAACACAACTTTCCTACACCAGAAACTTCATTGTTACCAAATTATGAGCTCAAGAGCTGCTTAGACTATTTCTGATATTTAAAGAACAATCTACTATTGAATTACAAGCATTTTGCATGAATCCAAAACAGACTGCTTGGCTTTGCCTACAAAATAGTCCAGAGTCAACATCTTGGTAAGGGTTCAATAAGCTTGTGCCTGTATAATCAAGAGGGGCCCACATACACACATGCTGTAGAGATTCTTTTTAAGTCTATTTTAATTTACTTAGTGGCATTCTGTACCTAATGTGCATGGTTATACACCAACACAGTACCATTAGAGAAAAACCTATTAACAGTTTCACTAGATTTCATACTGGGAATAAAGATCTGAAAGAATACCACATTTCTCTACTAAAAATAAACAGAAGAAAAGTAACATGAAACATTCACTTAATATTAGGGTTTACAATTACAGTTGCTGATGATTTAAGCTCTTTGGAGCCTTTGACACTAAGTATAAGGAGGAAATTGGACTTTCAAATGAGTGAAAGACGAAACAAGCAGGCTTTTGTGCAGCCAACTTGAAGATTACATGCAAAACTTAAGACTTTTGAGATTAGAGAGGTTACATTTGTCCTTTTAGGAAAACAGAGGATAGGATATTAGCATCCTCTGTAAACTACTTGAAGACTGACATTCACATGAACCGCATACTAAAGCATTCACTCATCTTCCTAAGAAAATAAAGAGAATTTGGCAGTACAGTAATCCTCAGAGAATTGCCAGGCCAGGAACTTCTGTGGTCTTTGTTGATTTAGCAACTGATGTGTCCAATACTTTAGTGTTTGGTAAAGAAAGAGCATAAACGCGTGTTCCAACATCTTCCCCCTTGGAAAAAAGCCACTCTTAACCCGCCAATGAAAATAAGGAAAGCAAAACCTCAATTCACAGATACCACCACTATGCCACTTTACATCCCTCCATGGACAGAACTACGTATTAGGTAGGGATAGCTCCAGGAAACAAAAAATGGGTATCACCAACATGCAGCTGCGAGTTGTATTAGACACCTTTCTCGCGTGTTCACTGCCACCCTCCCTTTCATGCCAGTAACACACCTCAGTTTGAATCCATATGCACTTACGTGGAAGGCTCTGTTCTCACCGCAAATTCTCATGGACTGCACCTGTTAAACCACAACCAGGGCATGCCGGCGTACACTGGCTTTGCTTGGCATGCCTGCCAAATCAGAAGTGTTTAACCAGACAAGATGCACCTGCTTTAGAACAGGCAGAAACCACATACCCCTTTCCTTTTGCATGGAAATGGAACCTAAGTTTGAGCTAATTTCAAATTTTGCTACAGGAAATGCAAACAATTAGAAGTGAAATAGCATCAGCATGCATTTTTTAATTTACTAGGTGCCTAAGAAACCAGGCAGACTCACCCATTCATTTTTCACATTAAAAACAGAGACTACCTTGATGCATGCAGTCTCACCCGGGCACCAAAAACTGCCGAGGCAGGGCTGGCCCATCGAACTTACACTTTACACTTAGGGACAACACAGAGCCTCTCTTGTTCATTGGCTTTGAGCGGGTGTCACCTCCTCTCTCCGAGCGCCACGGCGGCGGCACGGAGGTGCAGATGTGAGAGGGAGCCGGGGGCTGCCACCAACCCGGCCCGGCAGAGCTCAAACCCGGCACGGCTGGAAGCTTTCCTGGCACCCGCTCCAGTAACAACCCGGCTCTCCATACGCGGGACGCGGCTCCATCTGCGCTGACGGGACTGGACCGGACACAGAGCGACACACAAAGCGCTGCGGGCCGGCAGCGAGCGAGCAGGACGGGCCCCCGGCCCCTCAGGCTGCCGCGGACACAGCGGCGCTCCCGCCGCCCCCGCCCCGCCCCGCTCCCCCACCA
>NW_005054374.1:1939798-1948539 GCF_000277835.1 Geospiza fortis
GGCTCCCGCGCGCCGCCGGAGTCTCCTCCTCCCTCTGCCCGGCCCCGCCTCGCCTCCGGGAGGGTTTGGGTCCGCGCGGCTTCGGTGTTGCTGTGTCGTGTGTTGTCCTCGCTGAGGGGCTCCTGCTGCCCGCTGCCCTCCGGGACTCGCCCTGTGGTGCCCTGGCCCGGAGAGGGGTCACAGAATCACAGGATCAGAATTCCAGGTTTGTGCTGGAAGGGACCGAAAAGATCACCTCGTTCCAACCCCGCCGCCTCCTCGGGGCTCGCTGCAGCAGGTTCACGGCCTGCCCGTGCGGGGGTTCTCAGCTGGATGCACCGCCCAGGGTGGGGGCTGAGCAGAGCAGAGGGGCGGCTGCCCATGCTGCTGTTGAGACAGCCCGGGAGTGCGGTCCCTGCTCGGTGCCATGAGCCCCGAGCTCAACCAGGGCACCCAGCTGGCCAGGACAGTGTGTCTGTCCCGATGTTCTCCCGTCTGTCCTTCCAAGTCAGGGAGCGAGGCAGGGAGGCTCCCAGTGAACAAGGGCGGGATGGGGAGGATGAGCCCCTCCTGCTCCCTCCATAACATTTCTGGCATGGTAGGACCTCTCTGGGGAGGTGTCATGCTGCCCCATCCCATCCCATCCCAGGTGGCAGTGCCCTGCCCACGCAGGCTTGGGATTTTGCAGGCAGCAGTGCAAGGAAACAGACTGCATTTCTCAAGATGAACCACTCTGGTTGCTCAGCAGTTTGCAGAATGTTAAAAAAAACCCCAAAACCTAAGTCATGAGAGTAAGAAAAGAAAGTTTGGAGTCATCGCATTTCTCATTAGGTTTTTGAGCTGCCAGGGTGATGTGGAGTTACATTTTCAGGCTTTGTTCCATAACCACAAAGACTAGAGGCTTTTCTTATTGCCTTTCACATGAAAGCAAGTTCCCCAGACACTCCAAGCCCACAGAGGTGGAGGCTTCAGGCAGAGCATCATATTTTCCAACAGTTTTGATTTGACATCTATCAACCCTGCAGCTTGACTACAAGTAGATTTGGGGTTTCTTTCTTTTTGCACTTCCTACCATGAGCATTTAATGTGCAATCTAAACTGGTAAAGCCCACAAAGGTGTGGGAAAGCAGCTTCAGCCAGAGTTTGTGTGCTGGGGTGGTACAGGTGAGTGAGCCCAAGGAGTTCTGAGGGTCCCTTCCACATTCTGTGCTGCTTCCTGAACAAATAGGGAAATACCATCTAGTCAGGAAGGGAATACTTCTTTAACAATAAGGGACAGAATTGCAGAGGAAGGAGAGTCATCTCAAGGGGAAATGTTAGTCTGGAAACAGAAGAAGGTGACAATTCTGCCACACTTTGAGGCTGGCTATACCAAAGTGTCCTGAGAACAATGTCATCTTGCTGGTAATTAAAATAAAAATCTATGTGGGTGCTGTGTTTGGCAGCTTTCTCCAAAGCATTTTCTTTTCATCTGACTTTTCCTTTGAATCAGGAGTGCCCCTGGACACCTCCCCACTTGGGTCCCCTAATTTGCTGTGTGAGACTGAGGTGTGCACAGGAGTGAGTGCAGCTCCTGCATCCCCAGAGCCAAGCTAGAGCTCCTCTGGGGTGAAATTCCTGATGGGGTTGGGTGGGCACTGGGGCCTCAGCACAAACTGTTCTCCAAGTTCTCTGCACCAGTACTGGTGGAGTCTGAGTATGCTTGGGCTCAATAATCTGTTTTGAACTTGTTTGCCAAAAAATGAAAAAGAAAGATGGTAACAAAATCAATGTCAGTTTCATCAGAGTAACTGCAATTTAACAGCCTAAGGAATTCTTAGATTTCCACATGTGAAGACATTAAAATACTAACATTACTCTGTTTAAAGAAGAACATCAGGAAAAGGAGTGCTTTACAGAATCAGGTTATCTGTGCTGCAAGGCTTTGCTAAGAGTTCAGTGCTCTGGTATAATGAAATAATAAAGGTACCTGAAGCAGATCTTAATGGGTCAGGTATCTCTTGCTTTCCCTTTGTGTATTGTCCTTGTAACTGCCCATTTCCAAAACACTGGCCTTCATTTAGGTATTTCTGTGAGCACAAGGTCTGTACTGGTATGAGAGCATTGCTCCAGGAGCCACTGCCAGAAGAGTGAATGCAGCTGCAGCTTCTCCATCACCTGCCTAGAGGTGGTGTTGGGACAGCTGATGGAGAAGTTGTCCTTGGCAGCCTTGTTGAGCCTTTTCAGGGTGCAGAAATGTGGTGATTGTGGTGGCAAACCCTCCTTGCTGGGTTGTCTCCTCAGCATGAAAGACAAAGGTCTCAGTAATAGATGCCATCCGTGACTGCAGCTGTGGTGTCTGAATTAGTACAGGCAAGAATCCTGTTTGATTGCCTGGAATCAGTGGGACCTCAGTCTGCTCTCCTGTTGCTCCTGATTGTGCATGTGCAATTCCATCTGCTCAAACAACATGACCACTGGTGGTTGCAGAATTTTTTCTTTGTCTTGCCTGTCCTGTGAACAGGGTTCTTGCAGTGGGCACTGTGAGCGGTGCGATGCTGCTTTTCCTCTGACATCCAGCTCCTGGAGGGTCCCAACTGCCCTGAGAAAGGCAAGAGATTTAAGAGCTAAGACAGTCTGCAACTTGGAGCTCAAATTTAGATACAAGTGTGAGCATAAGTAGCAGTGGGAATGCATCCTTCATGGCCTGTTGGAAATGAGCCTTGGAAAAACGCCAGTGCCAAGCTGTGCCTTCATCCAGACTCCAGTTTGCTCTGAGCAATGTAACACTCATTCTTCGTATTTGATAGAATGACACCAGTGTGAAATCACCCAAAAGACTGGGGCTTGAAAGGCAAATTCAAGGCAACTTTAAAAAAAAACGTTGAATTCCTAATTAGATTTTTTAAGGGACCTTTTAATAGGAGGAAGCGTGTGGAACTATGAATGAATTAAACAAATTGAATTTGAAGGCACAGTCCATTTTTTTTTCTCCCAGTTCAGCTTTTAATTTTTATAGGAAAAAAATTCTAACTATTTTAGCTTGTGGTGAATTGGAGTTCCTGGCACTCCTGGTATTACACAAGAATTAACCAGTCTGCTTTTCATGGACAATTCAGGTTTTGACTGTTCAGAAGTGAAAGAAAATTTTCAAGACTGAAATCAAGCAACACTAGAAGACTGAAATGTGTGAAAATGTCTTGGTTGAATAGAAAAATAAATCCCAAAGCAAAGTTAAATGCTCTTGGAGACTTAAAAAATTATTCTTGTTATGTCAAAGAGTTAATATAAAGACATATTTTTTCTTTTCTGCTTTTTTTAATAGCAGTTCAGAAGTATAATTTTATTACTCTGCACCAGAACAGCTGTAACAACTGTAGTTACAGTGATATAAAAAATACAACTTTTGATGGAGAGGAAAAATTAATTAAAATCAAATTTTATTAATGTTTAACAATCTAATATTTTTTTCCAAATAGTAAAAGAATTATAAGGAAATTAAAAAAAAATACCCAAACAACTCACATGTGTGTAATGAAGCTTTTGTCGAGTAAGGTCTAATTAATCATAAGAGGATACAAATAGGGCCCCAATCCAAACCACACAGTTTTAGTCCAGTGAATTGCCTGACTGAATGCAAACACTCTGACACTTAGAATTACTCCTGGAAATATTTGCAGAAATAGTCTTAAAATAAAATAATAATTATAATAATGCATTTCTTCTGTACAATTCCTGGAATTCTTGGAGCTTATGATTACTTTGTCATCATGTTTAGTGGCAGTGACACTTAAAAATACTCATTTGTAAGTCAACATTTACTGTTACTAGACCCTCCTTCCAGCTGCTGGCCGCTGCCAGCTCCTGTAGCCAAATTTTTCTCTCTGGATGTCAGCCTGCTGCACAAGGACTGTGCTCAGACACTCATCCCTTTGGGATCCCGCTCAGAGACATTCTGTGGGGTGCACTCCAGTGTGGGAAATGTGGGAATTGGAAAAACAGAAACTTCCACAGACAGTGAAGAGTTTGATCTGTAGCCTTAGAAGAAGCTTGGATTGATGTAAAAATTCAATACAGAGACATCAAGTAGAAAAATCTTCAACTTTTGTTTCTATAGTTGTAAGTAAGAATATATCTTAAGTAAGAAAGAAACTGTATTGGGTAAGATGGTGAAGGGTCTATAGTATAGTAATGTGACTGTATAAAATAAGTTAAGAATTTAAAAGTTATAATAGAAGCATATGTGTATACATGTGATAATAACCTATTGGTAAAAATATCCACAGTGCAGTAGAAGTGAGTAAAGGTGATAGGTTAGAAAAGCAAAATCAAGCTTGTAGTAACTGTCCATAGGGTTAGAATGTTCTATATTGTCTTGTAACAAAGAACTTGTGACTACTCTTGAGCTATGGCTGGATACTTGCTCCTTTAAAATCTCACTGAGACTGATGTTTATCTGAGCAATAAATGGTTCTTAGCCTGAAAATTGTCCCATCCCTTCGTTACTAGCAGTGATAATGACACAGAAACTCTGACAGAATCTGGGAGAGGGAGGCTGAAACAGAAGCAAAGATTGGGGTTGACTTGTGGAGACAGCAGGCAGGAAGAACAGATCCTCCATAGGTGCTGTGGTGAAGGCATGAAGAGGAAAAAAGGCAAAAATATTCAGAGGAAGGCATGGGCAGAAAGAGGCAGCTGGGTGAGTGTCACATAGGGTGCTCTCTGAGGAATGATTGACAAAATTCCTCACACACTGTGCTGCTGCTGTCAGCTCATGACAGGAACCCCAGTGCTAGCCCATAAAACCAAGAAACACCACTGCTAGCTCAAGATCATCCCATCATGCAGAGCTGGTTCTTCACTGAGTGCAGTTTTCAGAAGGCATCTCCCCTGCCCATGGGCATGCCTGTCAAAGGCACTTGGCTCACTTTGCATTTTAAGTGACATATTCACGTTTGTTAATAGGAAACTGCTTTTCCTGAAATGACAGACAGAAAAGAAACACTTGAGGCCAGCTTAGGAGAGGACAGCATTGGCTAAAAATGTCAGGAAGATGTACACCAATGGAAATTCTTGTTCTGGGAGCCTAAACAACAGAGATGATGATCACAGAGTTTCTTCAGTTATATCCTAATAACTTTCTTTCCTAGGTCACACCTAAACCTCAATGACACACTCCTTGTCAAAAATATAAAAGATACTGCTCTGTCTGTAAAAATAGCATATTTTAGGGAAGTGAAATGTTCTTCAGGGCAGCAGTCTCTGGCAGTGTGTCCCATCCCTGAGCACTTTCCTGCTCCCTACACCAGTGATCTGAAGAAATCTACTTGGCTTTTCCCAATTAAAGGTGGCCTAAAAATGGCACAAAGGAGATGGCAAGAGTAACTTTCCCTCAATTTCTTCACTGCCAAAACCCCTGCTGTGGAAAATTTTAATATGAAGGTTTGGGTCAGGCACACAGAAAGCACAAAGATGGAGTACACATGTAGCAAATCTTGGAGAACACCAGTTCCCTTTTTCCATTCCATCTGGCAGAGTTGGTGTGTCTTAGGCAGCCAGAAAATTTTGGGGGGAATACAATATTTCATTCTCCATTAGACACTTACTGATGCATCAGTATGTGGTAAATCAGCATGGTAAATGCTAAATCATGGTCTCATGTATAATAGATGTACTGAAGAACAAAATCTCTATATTTTTTATTTTCTTGAT
This sequence comes from Geospiza fortis, assembly GCF_000277835.1. NCBI lineage: Eukaryota > Metazoa > Chordata > Aves > Passeriformes > Thraupidae > Geospiza > Geospiza fortis. The sequence goes on from NW_005054374.1 coordinate 1,945,469, forward strand.
GCTGTTAACATGTCTTAAAATTCTAACTTAATATCCCTTCCGTTTTTGATGAGTGTGATTGGAAACAGCTGTGTCTAAGCTGTTTTGACATTAAATAAGAATGGTCTCAAGAATAAAAAGTTCTTTGTGTACAAATCAAAGAACTACAGTTTAGCCAGATTTAGATTTTGCAAGGGTTTTGCTGAGTCATTACAATCTGGTCCTGAAAAAGAATTACATAGCATGAATAAAATGTAATTCCAGAACAATCTTGAAGGGCAGATAGGTGTGAACTTTAGAGCTCATCCCTATGAGATACTGAGCAAAGCAGACTTACTACCAAAGCATTAATATCTCCAATTCTTGCCACTGATGGTGGTCTCATTACACTTAATCAAAACATTATTTAGGCCCTTAAAGGAATTTAGACATAACACAGTGTGCAAATGTTGTAAACTTCCCTTAGTAGTGAGTGGTATAAATAATATAGCTCTTAAAAGCACTGTGAAGGAATTCAGAGATAGTATATTTATATCTATATTTATATATATTTATATTTATATTTTAAAGAGCTAAAGTAGCTTGAGTACATGAGCATGTTTTAAGTGAACCCATACTTAGTCTCTCCATAATCATCAAGATTAGCTTCTGTATTCTTGATTATCAGGATGTACAGTGGTTTACCGTCATGATAGGGATTCAGTTCACTTCAACTACCCTAATGTCAAAAGATGATATAAAATATTCCTCAAGGACAAAGACTGGATGTATTTTGTATATTGTACAAGTAAGATGTGGAATAAAAAGGAAAAAGTTGCACAAAGTTAATTATGATTATCAAATTTGAGTATATAAAATAGTGTCTAAATAAGCTTTCTTTCATGTTCTCTCCTTTTTTAATTTCAATTGCCACAAACTTGCATAGGAACAGCAGCTGCATAAATGAATCCTGTGCTTCTGGAAATCAGTAAAAGTGCCTATGTAAATATATGGATTAAATGGAAGTTTCAGGAGGTCAGGCACACGTTTGATCATCCATGTGCACACACACACATGCACACATATATCTGTGTATCTCTGTCTATAAATATACACATATATGTCTCAGTGCACATACATGTACATCGGTGTATGCAAGGTGCTCTAATTCCACTTCAGTTTAAATAAAACATGTATACCTAGACTTACATTTATCAGAAGCTGACCACTGTCCATCTATGTATACTTAGAAATAAATGAGTAATTGTATTTTTTTATCTTTATATTTTTACAAAGACACACAGTTTAAAACTTTCAAAATGCACTGTATAAATACACCGAGGTAACAGAGTACTTTAATGCCAAAAGCAATATGCCAGAAAACATAAAGTTTTCTGAGAATTTGGAAACAGAAAATTTGATACAGAATGAGTATCTTTAACTTCTTTCAGGGGCCATGAGAAGGAGAATTTCTGGCTCCAGGGGCTGGTTACACCTTTGAAGAGCACAAACTCCACCTAGTGATAGGTTTAGTGGTGAAATTTTAGAAACCCAACAATTCTAAAGCTCAATCTCAGTTATTTGGCAGGACTATAAAAATGAGAAATAAAGACTTAAGTTGACACAATCTTTGAGAAAGTAAGAAAAAAACAGAGAAAGATGTACTAGAAATTTTTATAGAATTTTTTGCTACTCATCTGTTTATGAAAACATTTCAGTAATAAAAAATCTTCACATTTTTATCATAAATATCATGAACTTGTTAAAAAATCCTATAAGTTATTACACCTGCACATGTAGATTGTTTTATTTGTTTAATCTTTTTTATTAAAAATGAAGACATGTAGAAAAGACATTGGAATGGGTTAATATGTTCCTGCTTCTTGTTGAGCAAAGTGTGTGGACAAGATAAATGTACCAGTCCCTGAAACTGCTCTGACATGCAGCATTTTAAAGTCCATTACATAAACTTCTGTAGCATTAGATTTGAGGGTAATTCCCATTTTAAAGTAGTATTTCTCACTAAATTAATTCACCTTTAAAAAAGAAATTGTTCTCACAGTAACAATTTCTATGACTGATCTCCCCTTACAAAATAATTGAAGTTTATTTAAATTAATGAGGGCACCATTTACTTTTCCACTTTTCTCAACAGTATCCAACCAGATCAGAAACCACATGTGCATTCAGAAAAATAAGAAAATATGTGAATATAATGAAAAAAAACCCCTCATGTAAGGTTCACTGCAGAACCCAGGAGTAGCCCAAAGAAAAATAAAAGACACGAAAGGATCCTAATTAACTCTTGGCAAAGGATGAGCCAAGCATCCAGGTTTTTAGTATGATGATTGTGGTAGCACAGAGGAAGCCCTGTGAAAGAATCTGGGCACCTGCCATACTTGAAAGGACAAAGCATGCAGGTGAACCAACTCTTAGGATTAAATAAATTCTGGACACTTCTGACCTACTGTATAAAATTTAAGCAACTGTGGAATGAGGAAAATTGAAGGAAGAATTGGAAAGGAACCGGCCCAGTTGTCCCACCTCTCACCAGTTCACTGTGTGGTCAGGGATCACTTTGGGGTCACTGACCACCAGGGACCAGCAAAGGGACTTCCAGGACAAAGAACGTGTGTAAATGGGAGGGAAAATATATTCTTGACTTCAGGCAAATTATTTGTCATGTGTATGTTTATTCTGGGAAAATCAGTGACTATGTATGAAAAATACAGTATCTAAACAGGAACTTTTTTCTGTACTCAGCCTGCACAATATTTTGGAGGAGATATCCCCCTGAGCATCTGGCTGAATAAAGAATTCCTGCTTTTTAATGCTACAGTCGTTTTAAGCAGTTTTTATTTGTACTGATTTTTGGCTCCTGTTAAGTGTCCATCTGAAGAAAAGCCTGTCTGCCTGAGAAAAACATGAATATTTACCCCATAATGATCAGTCTGTCATACTGATGCCACAGTACCTCTGGTTGCATTATTTTCCTGTGAGAAAAGCTTCACATTAAGGTGTGGATATTTAGAGAATACAGGATTAGAATCCAAGTGAAACAAGAGTGAGGGTGTCCAGTTTTCACTGGGCCTGATTCAGTAGGAGAGAGGCCC
>NW_005054374.1:1948549-2000783 GCF_000277835.1 Geospiza fortis
TTTCACCAGGAGCAGAGGTTTTCAGCACCTCTCAGAAATAAAAGCTTTCTCCACGTCCCAGTTTGGCAGGATACTTCCATCCTTACTGTTTCCACTGGGACTGCTGCCATGAGTGAAATTAGGCACATACTCAAGTAATTTCTTCCATAATGGCCCACAAGTTAACTTGAAAGTTTTACTGTTATTTTTTCTATGTCAAAACAGAAACATGTATATTTCTGAGTACCTTGAATATTCTTAACTAGGTTGTTAAACCAAGTAATATATACAATATTATAATTTTGCAAGAGTGTCATGCTGAAAGTGGTACTCTGTAGACTGAAACAGAAGAAAATTATTTAGCAAAAACCACAAAATGCCTGTATTCAAATTTTCACATTAAAAAACCCCCATATTTTGCTTTAGAACATCAACAGGTAAGGCCACAGAACTCCAGCAAGGTGCTGATAAGCATATCATTTTGAACTATTAAAATTACCAATAAATACCAAGAAAATCATCTGCCTATTTAAAATTACAGCAATCCAATCAATCAAAAAAAGCAGCCATCAACATCTTGAGTCATAACTGTTTTCAAGTAAAAATTGCACTGTATGCTTTAGGACTGTCACATTCTCATATAACAGTTTTACAGCAATATACATGTATTAACTTTCATCCTTCTGTCCTGGTTAGTCACAGTTTCACTGGAATTCTCCAGTGTATGGTTCTGATTTTCATCCTTATTGCTTTCACCAGTTAAATCTTCCTTTTCCTTTTCTTCACTCTGCAGTGGCTTTTCAGAGCTGTCTTCCTTTCTGCTACATACATTCTTCTGGCTTGTCAGTGGCTTTCGCTTAAACAGGGAAAACTGGAGTGAAAAAAACAGATAAATGATATAACTGAAACAGCAGTGAAATTCAAGATTAAAAAAAACCACAAATCCCTTTGTATATACCAAAGTTAAATGAGATTGGCAGATTTCTCCTTGGGAAAATAGTTTTTTTTCAAAACAAAATCACTAAAAAATGTTGAGAAACATTTGCAATATTTAAAATGTGTTAAAATAGCACATGGGAATCAGAAAAGTTCAAGTGATTGCATTTTGTCAAATTACACATTGTACAGTTTGTACAAAATGCTGTAAGTGGTGCATTTATTTGGGTTTCTTTCAAATAAGAGCCTGAGGCAAGGTCCAAACATGAAGCTCCAGAACAGAAAGTGCTTACTGTGCCTGCTGATAAATGTGTGTACTGCCATAAATGACAGTGCCTGTGCTCAGTGAGACCACACTGGTGTCAAAGTTAACTACTGCTTAGGGCCTTTGGTCAACAGGAAACTCAGCAGCCTCTGCAGGAGCCTCTGGATCCTAAAACCTGTAAGAAATTCTATATCAGCTACTCCTCAACATGCTCATACACCTATATAGAGAGAAATATTTGATGACTAAATCAGTGCACGTTGCAAATAGAAAGCAGGGCTCAGCTGCTGCTTTCAGAGACAAATAAAAATCAGTGCATGTTGCAAATAGATGCAGGGTAATGAGCTCAGCTGCTGCTTTCAGAGACAAATAGGAAGGGAAATCCTTTTAGATAATGTCCCATAGGAATCAAATCCTAAGTTTTCACCTCACCAGTTCATGACGTGATGAACAATCTCTCTCTCAGGGACATGCCATCCATTAAGAGGTTATAATGGGCTTTAACTCATTTCTATTATTTGGACAATTTAAAGTTATTTTATCAAAAATGAAATCAAGTCTTAAACAGAAGGAACAGGTTGCTCAGCAATTTAATTATCTTTACACATCATATGAGTTGAGGTATTTGCTTTGGTAACTGCCCACTGGCTTGGTCACTGGCAATGCTAGAAAGAAACATCAGGCCACAAACCTTTTTTTTCCCCACAATTCCTCCAGTTTTTTGGTCCTCAGTGTTCTCTGAAGAACTGTTCACAGTATGATTGTCAGTGCTTGCTTTCTCTACAATAATATAAATGTTTATATCAAATTTCTTCTGATTCATGCAAATCAGAAAAATATCACAGAAAACCAGAAAAAATTACTTTTCAGATTATTTTTGAAGTAGAGGTCACTGAATAAAACTGAAAACAACAATCAGAATATTCAGTAAAACTTGATGCCCAGTCAGAAAAGACTATTTTTATTTTTTAATCTCTCCATATAATGTCTTGATATTACTCTCCAGATGCTCAATTTTTAAGAACAGAACACTTACGGCAGTGACAATATAGAAAATATTTTTACTTGACACTCACAGTTTCCTCTTGCTGAAAGGAGACAATGCCTTGCACGCTTATTTGCAAGATTATTCTAATTTGGCAAAGCTGATTTTAGGGCAGGAGTTACAGTTCAGCATGAATTTTATTCCACAGAAACAATTCTGGGAAAAGAAAAACTTTCCATCTCAGTTGATGTGTCTGTGCTTAAATTTTCCTATATTCCCTGTATGAATCATATACATTTCAAACTTAATACCAGAACTTCCAGATCGCTGAACAATGGAAAAATATTTAGCATCCCTTCTGTACAAGCTATTTCCATTATAATATTGAAAATAAATGGCATAGCTTCTTCATTATAAAGGCTGTGGTCTGTTTTATACCACACTTGTTATTTTCTTTCAAGAGAACCATTCTAGATTATTCCAAATTTCTAAAATAAAAAAAAGTCCTATACATATAGGGCACCCAATTTCATGTTCCCCAGCTTTTCTAAAGGAATATTCAGTTCCCATAAACTGTCATCAAAACTGCATCTAGACTTACATCTTCACATCCTGAACAGGGTTCAGCAATTATCACATTTCACCTAAAATAATCTCTCTGTGAATAGAATGAGGAAATGTCAGCTGAAAAAGATGGGGAAGAATTCTGAGCAGCTTCTTGATTGAATTGAGGTACAGGGCACCTAAAGAAGTTGTCTGAGAGACAATAAAATTACCATGACTTTGGCACTGCACAGGATTCAGTCCTGCTAAGAGAAAGTCCTCGTGGACTTCCTGCAACATATGACTGGGAAAAGTATTTATTTCTTTCAATCATTAACAGTTATAATGGGGGTTTACCCCTCAAATTTCTTTACCTCTCAAGAACTGCTTTGCCAACTATGAACAAGGACTGTGTTGTCCAGTATTTTTATAATATTGTTTAGAAAACTTTTATCTGTCTTTAGAATGTACAATTCTTGGGAATTGTATTCTTACCCTGAACGATGGTCTCTTTCTGAGTAGTCTCCTCTGTCTATAGACCAAAAAAAAAAAAAACACCAAACAACTCTTTCAAAATTGTTAAAAGAAAAAAAGTTTAACTATTAACACCTATATGTGTTTCTTCCTCCACCAAAAACACCCCAAACAACAACTTTGCATTTACAGGATAGGTACACAAGTATCAAACTCAAGTTAGTTACAGAAACAAATCCTTTCAGAGACCAGTAACTTAATAGGAGTAAGTGCCTTTACCTCTCCAGTTTCCACAGTGCTACTGCTATTGCTTGTCTCTCCCTCAGGTGATTTACGATCCTTTTCTTTTTCTTTTTTTTCCTCTTTTTTCTCTGTTGCTTCTTTTTTTTCACCTCCTTCTGTTTCTTCTTTTCCTTCTACTTCTTCTACTTCTTCTGCTTCTTCCATTTCTTCTTCTTCCTCATCATCATCTATTTCTTCATCTCCATACAAGTTTTGTTCCTTGGACAAAATTGCCAAAACATAATTTTGAAACTCAAGGTGTACAATGATCGTGATCCTCATCCCACACCAGTTCATCGCACATCAGAATTTGACTAAGAACAAGAAAACTCAAAAGGAAATGTTCTAAGGAGATAGAATAAGAACAGACAAAGGAGACCTCAATCAAAGTTTGCTAATTTTAATCTGTCTTTAAAAACTGACCTCCAGGGAACATTAGGAGTGCAGCTGACTTATGTTTTGCCAACATGTGCCTCCTTAAAGAAAAAGCAATGAAAATAACTTCTTCTTGGAAAGAAAATATTTCTTTTAAATGTTTTAAATGAGCATAATTGACACAAGCAGTAGTAATTCCAACACCAAAAAAAAAAAAAATCCAAACCTATTTCTCAAGAAAATTAATGAAGAAATGCCAGATACAAAGCTTTGATTCATGTGATTCAATACAGACATAATAATTTGAATTTAAATTATTTTCAGCTGAAGAGAAAACTTCAATATAGTAAAAATAAAATGGCCAAGGGTGTTATAAAATGAATATTTAAAAGCATGAATGCTATTTCTGTAAAATGTGTAGAAAAATGAATCAATTCTATCCTTCTTACTCCCTTCAATCAGATTGTCATTATTATGCCAGTATGTACTTATAACAGCATAAAATGCAATATTTAAATAAGAATTCTCCTTCCCATTGCAGAAATATAAGGCCTTCCAAGGTCAGCTCAAGTGAAGGCACATCAGTGCCCAGAGGAGAACGTTTCTGTTCCACTGCAGCCAATGTCACAGTGGAAACTGGCGGGAAGTATCTGCACACCCTTTTGGAAGTGTGGTAGAGTCTTATATTGAACTCTTTCCTACAGCTGGTTCCAAATGTTGTCTCCTATCTGTTTTTAATGTTTTCCATATTCTTTCTTACTTCTTTGGATTTTTGCCTGTTGTCTCCCCAGCTGCCCTCATGGTCATTAGAAGGTAACTTGCTGGTGAGGAGGAAACCCCCAGTGAAGGTTGAACACAGAGACCTTTGGTGGAACTCCTTTGCTAAGCCCAACTCACATATCCCAGGAATCTGAGACATCCTTACAGGGGACTTATGGAGACCTGCATCACTCTGGAGCCCAGCTCACAGCCTACAGCACCTCAAATCACACAAGATTAATTTATTCCAGCAACTGAGCCATGCTTTTCATCCAAAATAAAAAGGTGGAGGAGAGAGACACTCCTTTTACTCCAAGGAAGCCCCCTGTTTAACTGAACAGCTTCCCAGACCGACCCCATTTCCATTTACTGCAGCTTTTCACAGGTGTCTCTGGCTGTCACCTCATCTGGTCAACTCCTAAAATAGGAAATTTTGCATCATAACTCTGATAGCACAGTTCTGTTACTGTTACTTCTGCTTGTCCATTTACAGGCATGTTTTGGAGATTTTACCAACGGTAGGGAATGATCTGAGAATGTCATACTACAGATATGCTTTTACCTTAAAGGATGAATCATCTGACCAGTCAAACTTACATGAAGAATTTAATAATAGAAGCATCTAGGCTACTAATTAAAGTACATATATATGTATACATTATATGCATATATTATATATACCTATAATCTCTTCATTATTCTCTTCCATCATGCTTTAGGGGGTTTATTTTCTTATTTCACTCTAAATTCCTTTTTCATAGAAAAATAATGCAGAAAGAATATCTTCAATACCTCTAAACTTGAGACAGAGAGAAGCTGTCTGGGCCAAGGTCATGCAGGGAAAGTCAAAAGTAGTAGAGAGCATACAAGTGAAATATTTCAAACTGGTTTCATTTAGGCTTGAGGTTCCAGTTTCTTCAAGGACAAAACTGTGGTTGTTACTATGGAACAGCCTTAAGTATTTTGTACCTATAGTATAATAAATCAGTACAGCAGAACAGCAATCTAGAAAATATAGCCTTGCAGATTTAACACAATACACATATTTTTGTAGAGCTGTCTTTGCTGATTTATTTTCATGCATTTATTCTGGTTTTCCTGTAAATCCAGACCTTCATAACTAGACATTCTTAAACATAAATTTGCTGTTTCCAAGCTTATGGGGACAAATGACTTTACTTGCACTGGTTTTGGCAAAAGTATTGCTTTAGTGGGTATAACTCAGGCTGTATAACTGTCTTCTGCCAAAATGGCTGCAGCTGGCTTTTCTTTGGGCAGATTAATACAGAATCAAGACACTCCTTTTCAGAATGCTCTATAAAAATGTGGTCCTATGTCCACAGGAGAGAGGGGAAAAAACTTCACTCTGTTCTGTACTGTTGTCTCACCTGGTGCCATGCTCTGGCTAAAAGCCTCACTGAAGACTGAGACACATCTCATGGTAGATCTTGCTCAAACAACAGCTGCCAACTAGGCTTCTCTGTATTTCTGTAATTGTTTCATTGTGGACCCCTCCTGCTTAGTTTATGGAAGCAGCTCTGGCAGATGGGCTGCTCATAATTAGCATTTCAGAAGGGAAGGCTTATGGTATCTTTCCACATCTCCTCAAGAAGTCAAAATAATGTTTGCCATGATAATTTTATATTTTTAGAGAAGAAAATCTCAAAATCTCCCACCAATGGGACAAATTTAGTTGCAGATATTTTAAAAATCTGGTGAAAACTCAGTGATGAAGAGAAAGCTGTGATTACTGTGTGTACTACTTGAAGTGGAGAGTTCTAGGAAGCTCTGGTTTACAGAGCTGTTTCTGTTTCCAGTTGCCTTGGAAACTGTTAAAAATCCACAGAGAAGGTTATTAAAGAGAGTTGAGAATGAGGTAGGTAGCTACATGTCTGTTGCTGTGTGGTGTTCTGCCAAGCAGCCACAAACCAGCAATTGCTTAGCAGAGTTTTTAATCATTTAAGGAACAGATTTCTCCATTACCTGTCCAGCTCATTAGCTTGACATGCCCAAAAGCATTCTCATGGCCTTTTTACATGTCTACAGGATAAATGAATGGTATAAATACCAAACAGGATTTTCCCTATGAAGCAGAAGACTCTGAGTAGATGGGTATTAGGTCCAAGGAAGTTGGGCAATGGTCATAATGCTGCATATAGGTCTGAACTTTCTGGAGCACTAGTGAAGACAAATACAAAATACATTCTACAGACTATCTTCTTGTTTGATGCAGGATTGAAGAAGAATTGGTAGAGGAATCAAATCCTATGCTAGCTGTCATTCTGCTCTCAAAAAACCTAGTGCACATCCACATCACTCCTGAACTGTCCATGCTGGGAAAATGCACTGGGTTAGCATTTTACTGAAACAGCATTGAAAGTAACAACAGCAACCCTGATCTTAAGTACAGATGAGTAAAAAAAAAACCCCAAAACCAAAAAGCTCAGTTTACCATTTGTAGGTTGGAGATACATGGATGTGTAGCCATGTAACATTTTCTTGATACTGATCAGGGTGTCAAGGCATCTGATGTGAAGTGACTGGAAATACTGCCTGACAGAACTGCTGGAAAAGCTAAGATTCATACTCTGCTGTTTCTTACTAAGCAGCTCCAGAGAGAGCTTAACACCTTAAAGTCCTCACAGTGTTAGCCATTTGTCATCAGGTATTTGAACTGGCTTTAATTTTGTAGCTATTAATATAGAGGAGTTATTAGCTCAGCTACTCTAAGCCTTAGAGAAGTATCCCTTACTTTAATGATTATTAAAGAAATCTGTCCAGTTTAAAGACTGACACAATTCAAAGACATGAGTACTCCAATGAGAGATTTAGCAGCTTATCCTTCCACTTACAAGCAATGAGGAGCCAAACTAAGCTTTCATTATATATTGTCACAGAGACAAACAGAAAGGCTCAGCTAAATACACTTAGAAAAATTTCCAGCAAAAAGCTGAGCCTGTCACCATAACTTGTCTAAAGCTAACACCTAGGTTTCTACTAGGTAATATTGATTTCCCAATTACACAATTTTATGTTAAGAGCACTTAATATGGATTACCTGATACTTATAACACTCCCTTAATGCTGCTGTTGTGTGAGTGTCCTGGAAAATGAAGGCAATGCTGCACTTGTAATTTCAGGCACACTGTGCAGTGAAACCACTGGAAACCAATTTTATGTCAGATGGGAGTTTATACTTTTAAATGTCAAAAACTGAACTATAACTGAACTTCTTGTAAACATGACGGAAGAAAACATATTGAACTAGCAGCTGCCCTGTAGTGGTACACTGATTACCCTGAACATGTGGTGTCTAATTGCCACAACAGTGCCCTCCAACAGGATGGCATCACCCTGGGATAAAATATGTTGTTAGAGACTGACTGAACAGATTCATTTTCCATTAAGTTTTTTTCAGCCCACACTTTGCTACCCAACATATTTTATTTACTAAAAGCTGAACACAACAACCTACAGGTCTCCACAGACCTGTGCACTTCTGTCACAGGCTGGCAGTGCACATCCTTTGCATTAAGAGGATTAATCAGATTACATGCATTAACCAAAGCTTTAGGTGTCATCCTCAGACTGCACACTGGCATTGATTATGCAGAGTAGCCAGTAATTTTTGAGGGCAAATAATCTCTTAAAGATTATTTCAGTTGGCTTTGGTGTTATTAGCCTGTGGTTTGCCAGCTTGCTGCTGTAAGTGTACCTGGATAAACATATATCTCTGCATTCTTCTGTGAATAAAAATAGCTACTTACCAATGTATAAAATTGTAATTTAAGACTACATTCTGAAGAAGTATTTGTACTTTCAGTTTTTCACTAGATATTTAAATGAGTTATCTAAAGTTTTATCCTCCCAGCTCAAAAGATTTTTTTTGTTTATTCCCCAAGAGAAATCAACATCTGAAATAGCTCAGATGTACTACAACTTTCATATACAAAACAGTTACCTTCTCATAAAAGTTTTCTTTCTTTGGACCACAAACAGAAAATATAAATTTCCAAGCAAAAAGGGGAAAAAAAACCTTCTATAGAACTAGAAAGAATTTTTAAGGTGTTTTGTGAAAACCATAAAAAAAGTTAGAGACTGTTTACATCAAGTATAATATCTTATGAAGTATTTTACACAATAACATAAATACCCTCTAATATTCAGTCACTCAGAAATAGCATACCAAAATAACTCCTGGGTACTTGAGCAAAACAGGAGAAATATAATGAGCAACTCCAGAGTATGTTGGTGTTATCTGAAAAATTTACTGTGTCTCTGGAAGATATTATGCAGTATAAAATGAATTCTTAATGCTAACAGACACAAAGAAAAAAAATTGGGAATATTGGCCCACACTTCGATGCAGATTGTGCATATTTTCCAAATCCTTATAGAAAAAATTGTCTGGAGTTTGTCAAGCAGCTCCCACATATTTGCAAGTGAATGAGGACAGTCACTCCTTCTGCTTTTATAGTGCACATAGCTCAGATACTGCATGTCTCTCCCAAATCCTGTACTTCTCATTAAAATCCTGCTGTAATCATGCTGCTTTTTATTCAGTGCTTTGATTAAAATACTGGTAAAGGCAAATTTTTCCCAAAGAAGGTTTGCAGGAAGGTTTTTTGAGATTCTCTGACTTGGTACATTCCTCAAAGAGCTGGTCCATGAGTCACTGCTAAAACCTCCACAGACTGCAAGACTGGGTCTCAGGGAAGAGCCTCCACTTCAAAATTCTCTGATGTAAAAGTGGTAATTTTTACACAACCATCACTAATCTTTAAGCCCATTCTCATTTCATAGATTTTTCAAGGCACACCCAGCTCAGTAATGCAAGTGCCACCAGCTTCCCCATGGAATTGTTCTCCACATCCTGCCAGCACTTGTGGAAGTTCTCTCTCAGCCACTGCAAGGCTGGCTTTAAAGCACAGCTTGACTTCTTTCTGTACCCTTGATACAGGACACATTCATGTTTGCTTTGTCCTTTTTCTCCACACAGATGATAATGAAGTGCTTTGTAAAGGAGGTTAAATTTTGCAGCCATTCTGCTGCTGTGTTTCTAATTATGAAAGTCGGTTTGTGCCTTGGATAGATGCTGGATTGAATGAAATTGAAGTATTTTATACTTCCTGTAAGAAAGCCAGGCTCTGCCAGGCTGGCTCACAAGCTCCTTTTAGGTTGGTATTTATTGCTCACTTTCCAGTCAAACAGCACAGGCTCTTGTACTAACAATAGTACACAGGGGGGGTAGAACATTACTCTTCAATATTACTGTGATCTATATCCTTACAAAAGAGGTAAAGGCTTTGTTTAATATAAAATTCTTCTTAGAGCCACCTTTGTTTCTCTCTCTCACACTCTCCATATGACAGCACAAATACTTTACATTTAACAAAACCACAAAGGAGAATCTGTGTGAAAGGTGTGCCAGTCATGACAAATTATAAGGCTCTAAATCCACACCATTGAACCTGGGACACTGCAGCAGACAGCCCTGCAACCCACCACAGACCAAAAGAGTAATTTCTGATTTTTCAGTGCTAGAGAAATAAGAAAACCAGAATGGTAAATATTTTTACACCAGACATTTCAGGGCCCTGGTAAGAACTGTTTTCATAACTAAGCATGGGGGTTTGAGATAACAGTATTAATATTTGTTTAAGTTATTATAACATAGGTTGACAAACAAAAAAGCAATGAGCACTATCATAAATCCTTAAAAAAAGAGAGCGATTAAGTGTACTTGCTTCTTCTTTTGGCAATAGAAAAATAAAACTTCTGTTGCTGTCTGCAATGCAATTTTCTGATGCCAAAGCTGTCTCTCCAAAATCCTTTCAATATCCTTTCAATCCTCTCCTGTCTCCATTAAAACATAAATAAGTGTACAAGAATGTTAGAGCTCAGTGAGTGACTTCGGATCCCAAACATGCCCAGAACTTTACTGAGCACAATACCATGGGTTTGCCATTTCTGCAAGCAAAGAATTTGCTCAGTTGCTCATAGAATGCCTCAGTACTAAACACTGTCACTTCCACAATTAGATGAAAAATTACCCTTTAACATTTACTTTGCCCTTTTTAGGCCTATTTACAGATCCTCAATGAGAGATAGGATCTAGAAGGTAGTGTACCTCAATGTTATATGAGAGATAGGATCTAGAAGGTAGTGTAATCTTGGGAGAAAATAAGCTAAAATTTATATTAAAAGTTACCTAAAGGCAAGGAGAAACTAGGGGGGAAAAACCTAAGAGCAATGAAAATAATCACTAGATGTCCTTTCAGCATAATTCTGAAAGGCCCTGTTCTAAAGAATATCCATGTGGTCATCCAGATAAGAAACTGGAACAAAAAATAATGAGTGAAACCTAGACATTTTTTGCAGCTTGGAAAAGGACATTTTTGTTATTCATCATCAATTATGCAAAGAGATCTACTATCTGAATAAATGGTTTGATATGTTCAGCTATAATGGAAAAACTTATCTGCTGAAATTTTGCAGGCACAAGAGAAGAGCTGTGCTACAGAATATTCCAAGGTCACCCAGAACACCCTCACCTCTAAGCAGAGCTGTGAGGCAGCAGCAGACCTCTACCCCATCCTCTGAAGGTGCCAGAGGTGTTTGTATTGCACACCCACTGTAAAAGGCAGCACCTGCAATTCTGGGAATCTCTGCAAGACTGTGCAGGGGATTAAAATTTTGAGATGAGCTGCAGGGGATGCCTAGAAATTTGCATGTGCTTATTAACACTTTGAGGATGTCCAGTGTTGCTGCTTTTGACCATGTAGGTGATTGATTGTTGGTTAACTGTAATTAATAAATCAATAAACCACTTATTTTTGACTTAAACCACAGAACTGAACACTTTTTCCATGTGATAATCATTAGGGAATAAATAATGAAGAGGGAATAAGTGCTCTTTTTTCTAGTACAAGAATACAAAGACATCAAATGATGCAAATTAAAAAGAGGAGTTACTTCTCCAAACAATGTGTAAAGAAATCTAAGAATTATTTTCCAAAACATGCTAAACAGCCTAAAAATTGATTGAAAGAAATTCATGTGAAGAAAATGGATGTTAAATGTAATACATGTATCTGCTAAACTACAAATTATTGAAAATGTTGAATATATTCATTATACTGAATGATTACAGGGGCAAAGTAACACTACATGTTTGTGCTACTCTATATTCTAATTTTTTTTTTCCTAGGCACACACCAGCAGCCACTGGTAGAAAAGAGATGGATAGATCTTTGGTCTGGGCAATTGTCTGTTGTTTTCTCTCTCTAATGCAGGATTTCTTTTCTCTATTAAAAACTAACTCAGGACTATTTCTGCCATGTTTCTTCAGTACTGCATATAAATCTCTTTGTATGCCATAATAAATACCAAGGATATACTGAATTTTCACAAAACCACAAGTAGCCAACTTCATAAACCAGAATGAGTCAAACTAAATGAAATTCCACTCATTATGCTAATGGAGTTCCCAAGTCCCCTGAAAGCCCAGAAATGCTGGCATAGAGCACAATTTATGTAACGAGACTGTGGAAAACCCTTAGAAGTGCTGGAGTAAAGCTCTGCTTTTCCCCCACCACAGGAATGATCCACAAAACTACATAAAAACAGTTCTCAAATCAATGAATTTTAATCTAGACAAAACAAAGAAGAGGAGATGACCATAAGCTGGCTTCCTTCACTTTCTTGGAAAGCTTTCTGCTAGCAGCACATGTTAAGAGAGAAACAACAAATAGTCCTCATTTTCCTAAGATTTGCATTAAATGCTGCAACCAAACAGTAAATGAAGGGCCATTCCTATGTGGAATAGGAAATCACTTGCTTTAAAATGCTCTCTTTTTTTCTCTCTTTCTCTCTAGGAAATATTTTTCACTGGAAAAAAACAGGGTTTTTTTTGTTTTTCACAGCCCAGTTTTCTTCCAACGATGAATTCTAGAGCCACAAAGAAGCAGATGTCATATCCAAGAACCCCAGTTTTAGGCCCATAAAATACTTTTCAATACTACTAAACTTTCTAAGTTTAATCACAGTAATATCCTAATCTTTCTAAGAAAGATAAAATAACACATCACAGCTCCACTTAGTCTCAAGGGGAAGAGTTTTCAGAGGAGTTCAGTGGTAGCACAGCACACTGGCAAAACAGCCAATGACTCCATTATTAGAGAGAACTTGGGAAGGGCATTTAACTGATTAAATATTCTCTAACAGAATATGAGGATACTTACCCTGCTCCAAAGACACATGCTGATGTCAAGACAATGTGCTCCAGAGAATTCCAAAGTTTGAAACAAATTTCACAGGGACAAAATACAGCCACTGGGGTAACTTTTTGCTGTAGTTAGGCACAGCACGTGACTGGAGTGATCTTACCTTCAGATGCAGCATATGGAAGGGGTGAGTGAGGCAGGAAGATTGGACCTAGACCAGGATTTACTAGCAAACTACTGATCTTCTACAGACTTTATAGAAAATAAATTCTGGAGACATTGTGTCAAAGATTGTTTAATGCCAGCATCTTACAAAACAATATTAAAATATTTCAATGTAAGTATTGATTCCATTCATGTTTTTATTGAATGACATTTACTCATTTTGATTCCCTTCTTCTTCTCTCCTCATTTTCAAGTAGGGCTTAAACAATTATTTTTCTAGAAAATGTCAATATTGAGATCTGTTTGCAAAAATTTCCCAGACCCCCAATTGGCATAATATTCAAGTAACAATGCTGCATGATGAGCCCCTATCTCTTCATTTGCCAGTTCAGTCCCTAAGGGCTGGAAGAGTGATGCACTATCTTAAAAAAATAATTTGCAAGATTTGTTTGTGTATTTTAAGGAAATTCTAAAAGTATTAACTTCATCTTAAAAAAAAAATCAGACTTTCTTACCACTTTCCTTACTATTCCATCTGGTTTGTTGGTTTACCTCTTTTTGGAGATTACAGATAGGGTTTTTAAAAACCATAAACATTCTCCAATGAGGAGAAGTTTTGGCTCTGATCCTGGAAACATATATGTGTTTCACACAGCAACAACATATATTCCACCTCCTGAAGTACCTCAGAGTTAGAGGATAATGTAATGTAGTCTTTTGTAGGCAGATATAGAATCTTTTGTGTATTGCACAGTATAAACAACTAAAAAAATGTTTTAGAGGTGTATATTTCAAATTCTTAGTTCTATCCAATCATCAAGTGTGATATTCAAAAAATTATCCCTGAACTCTAAAGTAGTCTAGGCCAGATTCTGAGATCTGTGTGTGTCTTTTTGCTGACAGCAAATAAGAAGTCAGCCTTAAGGCCCTCGGAAAGTCCCAGGCCATCACTCACCCAGGCCTGCATTTCCATTTACCTCCCATCCGCTGACCCACGTAAATTTGGCAACTTGTCCTTTCTTTAATTTAGGTACTCGAACATTTTACCAATGTATGAACAGAATAAAAGTGGGGGGAATAAATTGTGGAGTGATCTGGAAGAGGTTTTACACAGAGTTCTGTGAGCCAGAGAGAAGTTTGATAAGAGGATCCATGTTTACCCCTGAAAGAAGTTTCTACCAAGGTTGCTGACATAGAAACCAAAATAGAAAGAAGAATAAATAAGAGAAACCTGCAACTGCCTATTCCAATGAACACTTTGTTTGTCTCTCATGTCCAATGAGTAAAGTGTAAACTTATGAGTTTTGCAAGAATGTATAAAAAGCATGCATGCTATAATAAAAACAGGTTTGAAGCCTTCTGAAAACGGAGTGTGTTGCTTTGTATTGTCACTCAATTACAACAGAGTGATACCAAGATTTTAAAATAGGTACCTTTGCTAATTTACTGAAAGTCCTTTCATGTAAGGCACATTATCAAGTAAACTGCCCTGCTACTAAAATTGGTGTGTTGCTGGTTCAAAGGCAAAGATTACACTGTTACGATGTAAAATTGATTTGTCAGCATGACATTACACTTTGATTAAGAGGCAAACACAGTTTACCTCCTCAGCAATTGTTTTATATATCATACATGATAAACATGATCGTGAAAATGATTGTATCAATAAAGTATGATTTCTCTCATAAAAATATCCTGAATCCAAACATTTTCTTCAGTCTTTTTCAAGAAATTGGCACTTAAATTATATGCATAACAGTATGCTGTGATTCCACAAAAGGTTCTTTTCAAGTAATAAAAATCAATCTGTTTCCTGAATAGGCTTAAAATTCATCTACAGTAGTCTATGCTACTTTAGTGTTAAATAATGAGGTAGCACATTGTTCCAAAATTGCTCTGGATTATGTAAACCATTTGCTACATGACGTTTGGATTTCACGTTTTGTTTAGAGCTGTTTGGTAAAGAAGCACTTTCTGTCTTTTCTGGCTTCCTGGCTTTGCTTTTCTTTTCTGGAAGTTTACTACTATAATTTTTCCTTTTATCTTTTACTTTTTCCTCTTCTTCTTCCTCCTCATCTTCATCTTCTCCCTCATCCTCTTCTTCCTCCTCTCCTAAATCTCCTTCCTCCTCATCTCCTTCTTCCCCCTCTTCCTCTTCACCTTCTCCTTCCTCTCCCTCTTCCCCTTCTTCTGCCTCCTCACCCTCTTCCCCTTTTTCTTCTTCCCCCTCTTCTTCTTCCCCTTCATCCTCTTCCCCCTCTTCCTCTTCTCCCTCTTCTTCTTCTTCTTCCTCTTCACCCTCTTCCTCTTTCTCCTCTTCCTCCTCACCCTCTTCCTCTTTTTCCTCTTCCTGCTCACCCTCTTCCTCTTTTTCCTCTTCCTCCTCTTCCCCTTCTCCTTCATCTTCCCCTTCTCCTTCTTCCTGTCCTGCCTCTTCCCCCTCCTCTACCTCTTCTTCTTCCTCTCCTGTTTCCTCATCTCCCCCTTCTTCCACTCCTTCTTCTTCCTCCTCATCTTCCTCTTCTTCTTCCACTCCCTCTTTTCCCTCATCTTCCCCAACACTCTCTTCTTCGTCTCCTACTCCCTCATCTTCTTCCACTCCTTCTCCCTCTTCTTTATCTTCCCCTTTCTCTTCATTTTCTCCCTCCTCTTCTTCCTTTTCATCTTCTTGCCCCTTGTCCCCTTCTGCCTCTGTTCCTTCCTCTTTCTCACCTCCTCTTTCCTCTTCCACTTCATCCTCCCCATCTTTTCCTTCTTCCACTCCATCCTCACCCACTTCCTTAGTTTCTGTATTTGCATCTTCCTCAACTTGTTCTTCTTCAGATACCTCTTCTTCCTTCCCTGCCAATGATTCTCCCAACTCCTCCTCTTCACCCTCTTTGTCTTTTTCATTTTCCTTTTCTTTTTCTTCTTCATCTTCTTCATAATTTTTCTTTTCATCTTCTCCTTCCTCTTCTGCCTCTACCTCCTTTTCTTCCCCTTCCTCTGCATCTTCCCCTCCTTCCTCACTCTCATCTCTTCCCTCACTTTTAACCTGCTCTTTGTCTTTTTCAGTGCCTTCCTCTTTCTCATACTTCTCCTCCATATCCTCCTTTTCTCCCTCACTCACCATTTCTTCTTCTTCCATCAACCTGCCTTGCTCATCTCTTTGCTCTTTGCCATCTTGCTGGCTGACCTCCTCAGTCTCCTCTGCACCCTCATTCCCACTTTCTCTTTCAGTCTGTGATTCTTCTTGTTCATTTTCTTCCTCATTATCTTTTCCCTCTTCATCTTTTTCTACTGAAACTTCATCTCTGTCATTTTTAACCTCACTCTCTTCTTCCTGTCCTAGCTTACCTTCACTGTCAATTGTTTCATCCAGTTTTTCTTTTTCACTTTCACCCTTTTCACTGCTTTCATTCTCCTGCTCCTGATCAGATTCCTCCTCATTCTTAATTTCTAATAGCCTGTCTTCATCAGGTTTAGCATCAGAGCTTGTTTCTTCCTCATTCAGACTTTTTAAATCAGTCTGTTCTACATGTTCTTTCTCATTGTTTGTAGCTTGCATCTCCTCAATCTCACTGTCTTTTTCCAAGTCCATATGTGTCACTGTCCTCCTTGCCCCCTGCACAACTGTGTGTTCATAAAAGGCCTCTTCCTTAAGTATATATTTTTGGAGATCATTAGTACTTTCCTCAGTTGATGATGATGATGATGATGAAGTTACAGATACTTGTTTCAAAATTTGATGCTTTTTTTTAAGCTCCTTCTGTTCTGCACTACTTTCTTCTCCTGTGACATTTATTCTTTCACACTTGTCAGATTTTTCAACACCATCCTTTAGTTTGTTTTGACTATCTGCTGTTTTTTGACTCCCTTGCTTTTTAACGGGACTGTATTCCTGTACAATTAATGAATCAGCCTGGGGCTGATCCCTGGGAGCAGAAGGAAGTACCTCTATTTTAAGGGATTGCTTAGATTTAACAGCTTTTGACTTTTTATTGGAAGAATTTATTTTTTCAGTCAGAATTTGATTTTCAGTGGGAAGATTATATCTTGCATCCTCTCTGAAAAATTCAGGATTTTCCACACACTCTTTTTCCCTTTTCACTAATATGCTTTTGTCCTCAGTAATTTCTTGAGCACCACTTTTCAAAGTACTATCACTTTGTGCATGCTCAGATTTACCTTTCTTTATACTTTTTCTGGCCTCAGGCTTCCCTACAAAGGCACTACTCTTTTCTAAATCTTGTCCAGTTGACTCTGAAAGTGAAGACTGCTTTTGTAAAGAGCCAGACTCTAATTTTGAGCCCTCCTTTGTGAAATCAGAATCCTTGTTTTTCAGCCCACCCTTACCATCTCTTTTCAGTTTCACATTTTTATTGTTCTTCTATTCCACATGAGAAGCAGAAAAATTAAAAAGAAAGAAAAAAAGCATTAAAGACAAATGGCAGCGAAAGAAAAAAGGTTACAAAAGCATCTGAACAAGAAAATAAACAATTTGTGAAAGGGGATTAAAAGACAGCATAAAAGGTAGAGTATTTCACATGAAATGAATTTACAAGTGCACGTATTAGAAGAATGTAACATCCTGGTAATGATCAGTGTAGTGCTACACCTTTCTCACTACCCAAGGAAATGCAGCAGGATTTGTGCAGCCAGTGCCACATCCCATAAACCAGAGCAGGGGCAATGCAGGAGGCTGTGCAAGCAGAAGGAAATTTATACAGTTCTCTTACACCTTCCTCCTTTAGAAATCTTCTGATGCACTCCCTGTTATGCCCTTTCTAAGAAGTTTGAAAATCTGTTGTCTTTCTGCTTTAAATTTTGCACTTATTTAACAAATTATGAATTTAAAAATCTAAAATAAAATTGTAATGAAATATAACAAAGTGCTGAAAAGCTGGGATCACTTTAGGAGTGAAACAGAAAGTACTACAAAGTACTTTAATTTCATAATTAAGACCAGTATTATGCTCCTCTAAATATACTTCATGGTGAATATCTGTAAATAAAATCTTTATTTACACTGTGTCCCAAACTATTTTCTTAGCAACAAACCAGTAGAAATTTATGTTATCACATGAAGTTACAGGGTGCATATAATAGCCTCTTGGTTCTTAAATTGGTGAAATACTACACACTCATCTCAAACTGCACTGGATACATGGAGTTCTAGGTGCCTGCCCAAATTCTCTCTGCCTTCATGCAGCTTCTTAGAATTTTAGGTCATGGACATTCAGAAAATTAGTAAGAGGAGGTCTATAAAATTTGCCCAACTTTTTAAAAAATTCAAAGCAAAATTATGAAGTACTAGGACAACACAAGAATTGCAGATTTTTAAACATCAGTATCAATATAAAATATGTAATTATTTACAGTACCTTCTGTTTTTGGAGTGGTGATAATTTTAAGGACCAGTCACCAGGATTCAACTTCATTGCATGTGTCTGCAAAAAAATAAGATCTCTATTAAAAAATAAATATATTTAATACAGAAAGCAGCATCAAAGCCCAGTTTTACTAAACGGAGCTAGTTTATGAACATTCTAATATTATTGCACAATCAGGGTGAGACAAACCTGTATGATCATTCAGCTCACCTATTTCACTTCCACTCCATTATTTTCTGCTTATAAAGAGTGTGGTGAACAAATGTCAACACCTAACCTGTCTGTAGAGACTGAACACTACCCTGACCTTTCTTAGAGCCCACAGGCACGTTTGAGATCCACCTTCCAGCCCATATAGCCTCACCTTCCCTGTGAGGTTACAAATAGAACCTTACTCCATTATCACCACAAACTTAACATCCAGTTTGGCACCACAGCCTTGAAAGAACATCTTCAAAGAAACGTTGCACAGCAGAATTTTTCCTTGGATTTTAATGCCTTTATCTCTTCCACATAAAGCAAGAAACCGAAAGGCAACACAGAATACTAATAGGTGGGAATATATAATGAAATTTTGCTCACCCCTTGCCATATATTCTAAATGACAATATAATCATATTGTCTGCTGTTGATTGTTAACTGGTCATGGTTTAACCACTATATGCTTTTTCAACACAGTGAGGATGGAGATTTCTGGTTTCAGACTCCCAATAATTTGTATCATCACTATAACATTAAAGGTTTTTCCGCCTCTTGTCACAGGTGTCAATAAGATGTATGTTGCCACAGTCCAGAAAAATTGAAAATAACTATGCTGTAGCAGATTGTTTTCATTCAGATCCAAGAAGAGCAACCATTTATCTTGTATTTTGACAAGTTTGCCTGATAGGCTTTTTTTCATATTTATGGTTAAAAATTTTTAAATGTTTTAAAATTGATTCAGGACAGGTATAAAAATGAAAATGAGAAGGAAGTCTAGCACATAAAGTGTGCAATATGCAAATAATGCTTCAGTAAATTAATGGAGGCCATGTTGTACATTGAATCTGATCACATTTTTTTCTTGTAAATTAAAATGAAGTTTTATAATGTTAAATAAATGGCATGGACAAACAGACAGTTAAATTACTAAGTACTTTTAAATGCAAACAAATGATAATTCCTGTAGATGTTCAATCCCTCCAGCATAACTGTGGCTGCATTAAGGCCAGGACATGTCCCTTCTGCTGAGAGAACAAAATGTTTTGGAAAGCTGTACAAGTGGTAAGGTGAACATGTTTTTTAAATAAAAGAAATATGTAGGAACAAGCTGGGGGATCACCAAATAATAAAAATGTCTGGATTTTGGCCTTCCCTTTAATGTGATCCACCTGTATTAAAAAACCTCTTCTCAAACAGGAAAAGATGCTCTTCTGCTTCATTTCCTGCATTTCTCTGTTGGAAATCATCAAGAAAAGCAAGATCAGAGACAGAGATCACCATGTGGCCTCCAGCATCCTTTTCCTTTCCTTTCTGATTTCCAGAGCTAAAGTGTGGGGAGGCACTGCACTACTTGGACTGCTTCATATCACAATACTACTTTGAAAATTAAAACATATTTTAGCATTGGGTAATGACGATACAAAATGCATGCTCATCTAACAGTGTGTCAGTAAGATGTGTGTCACATATGATGCCCAGGTAGTCAGGAATTCTGCATTAGAACCTGAAACAGAGTTCAGATTCTTTGTCTCCCCCTGCAAAAAATTACTGAATTATAGATCCATTAGTGGAATATATTACCATATTTAAGATGTCAGTTGTATCCCCAAGGTTTCTGTCAATATTTTCATTATCTGAATCTTGTTCTGAAGAGACTTCACTAGGTTTATCTTTTTGATGATCATTTTCTACAAGGTAAAACAGGGGCAAATAAACAAGTGTCATAGGAACCAGCACTGTACAGCAAACAGAACACCCCACTCTTATAAAATAGAGATTATTCCTATTTTACTAACACAGAACTGAAGTCCTCAGATTCCCCCAGCCCAAGACACAGGAAAACCACTTCCATCTCCTTTCATCATTAACAAGAGAGGGAGTTTAGCAATCTGCTCTCAGTGCACTGTATGTCTCTGACCATTTCTGCAGGCTTTCAAAGCCTAAATATTACCTGGGAGAGAGATTCTTTTGGATAATCTCTTTAACAATAGCGTAACAATTAGACCAAAGTAGCTGCAGTTGTGTTATCTCCATTGCACATTATCTATGTAATGGACGGAGAGACAGTGAGTTTCATGCAGCATTACAAAAATGTCCCTACATCATTAAGCTCATCAGGTCTACGACCATTTTGTACAGCAAAAACCTGAGGTTTTAGGTCTAAGAAAACTCTAAAGGAAATTCAAATTTCACTGCATTGCTTTCCTGGAACCAGAAATGCTAATGGACATGCCAGCAAATTTAAAAATAACCATCTTCATTCTATGAATGAATTACTTTCAAATTAGATTTGGCTGTCCAGTAAATCTGAACTAACAATTACACAGAAGTTCTGCATCCTGCATTCTTCAGCATTGTTCTTTCTAGGAAATCACACAGGCCCAGGATGCCAGACAAGTCCAGAACTGCTCTAGAGAATCTGTGCCAAAGTCCAGTGCTGTATTATGGTTACCCAGACTTTTCCATCAGTTAGAATATGGTAAACCTGTATTATCTTAGATAACAAAGAGTGAAGAGTACTTCTGCTTTTCCAAGTGAAGAAGAAAGGTCCTGTAAGAATCAGTAGACCCCTTTTCTTATGTTTTCTTATCCAAGTTCCTTGTAGGCTTACTTATGTCCTTAACACTGTTCCTAACTTTTTGGATTTTTCCTGTAATTCCTTTTTTTTTTTCAGTGTGTGAAAACAAAGTAAGTAGTTAATATCATTACACTATTTTTGTGGATCTTATTTCTAAAGACTTAAGGAACCACGGGTACAATTAATAAATTGTCTTTTTTCACTCAAGCCTCCTCTTAATCTTTAAACTTGTTTTGCAAACATGAACAGTGTGAGGCAATTTTTGTCTGCATTTCTCTGCTTTCATGCCTGTATGCTGCCAGACTGTCCTGAGGTAAGACTGAACCTGAACCTTCTTTCCGGTCCAAACTGCACATTTTTTTAATGAATTATGAGTCAAACCATTCTTATCAGAAAACAGCAGCAAGATATGGGGACACTTCACCTTTCTCATGGTCTCCATCCCTCCCAGATTCAGCTTTAGGATGACTTCTTGCAGAAAACCAGAATGGGCTGGTGTTGCTTGCCACAGGCAATGAAGATTTTAAGAAGCCTTCCCCCATGGCAGGCAGAGTTTGTGCCATTCGAGCAAACTGCTCTGGTGACCTTTCCTTTAGGAGATTGAAAAACAATAAATTGAGAAAAAGGGTAGAAGAACAAAATGTAAGCAATCTCATACTTATTGCTGTTAGCTTGGGATACAGTGCTGCAACTTAAGAAGCATAAATAAATATCTTTTAAAATTTTAATTATTTATAATCCTAGAAAGTGGGTAGGCACAAAGTGGGATTTTTAAGATCATCTCTATGCAATGATTTCAAGCAATCCTAAAATATACACAAAGGAGAAAAAGAACTTTTTCATGTTATCCAAAATGAAGAACTAATCTCTCAAATATCTTAAGGTATTTAATCCACAACATCAATATATTTTTATAGAATAAACTCAGCTTTTGGTAGAGTTAGTTCTCAGACAGGTAAGTGAAATGATCCAATTCATTGTGCTGTGTAAGGAAATCACATGGAATGTGTAGTGGAGATAAAATAGCAGAAAGTAATATTTTAAGTAGCTACATCTAATATTCTCCTTTGATATTTTATAAACTATGAAATTGTTTAATATATTCAAGGGTTCAGAGGGAACAGCAAAAGAGTCAGGTTCTTGCTATTTTTCAAAAAATATTTCTAAGAGAGTTTTAAAAAATGCGAAGGAACAGGTTCTACATTTTAGAACAAAAAAAATTACAAATCCAATTTGAATCTCTTTCACAGAAATAATTAAGCAAAATCCAAACAATACCTACTGGTTTTTCTCCTGCATCAATTTTTGGAACCAGGGTAAATGTCTGTTTTTCATATTACACATTAAAACTAAACCCTTAGTTTAAGAAGATATATTTAACTGCTTGGCATATGCTGAGACTTTAGCTTTAAAAGTGCTTTTGATTCCTGAAAGAAGTATTGCAACTCTAAATACCTCTGAGCTTACCCTCTCTCGACGTCTCATTCGTGCTGCTGATAACTGCAAAGTGTTTGCCAGCACAAAGTCCCCTCTGCTCTGAGAGGCAGCAGCAGTCAAACGAGGCTCATATAAATCTTCCAAGGGTATTTCAGATCCTTTAGGTCTTGGAGCAGCAAAAACCAGCATGTGACAACCCCCACAAGCAACCTATAGCTCAAAAAAAGGTCTGATTACTTCATTTGCAAGTATGCAAGGATGCACTTTTCTTACTGTCATCTCTAGGGACTTAGATGATAAGAAAGAAATGTAGTAGAAGTAAGACATAGCAAATGGCTTCAAATTTAGTTCCCAATTACACCAACAAGATAAAAGTACCTAATTACATTTATTAATGACTAGTGGTCTATGTTCACTTCTTCTTAGTTAAATACAATGTATTTGTACTGAACAGAACAAAACCAGGATTATCAAAATTTTTATATAAATGATAGCAAAGATATTTCCACTTATTTTCAAGAGACTTTAGCTATTTATTTTGATATGAATCACTTGAGAGCAATACTGATAGTTTCAAACCTAAATGTTTTATCACAAAATCAGCAAAATGTAAAATAAATTCAACACCCTCCAGTAGACACAGTATTATTACATAAAGATCAGAGGTTTCACTTTTTAAAAGGTTTAAAACATTCACTGCTTCTAATAAAACTTCCTTCACCTCTAATTCCTGTAAACAAACAGAAGTGATCAATAGACTTTTGTTGAAAATTTTGTTCAATCCTGAGTCATGTTAATATTTTTGATGCTGACAATTCTCTGATATTTCTTCCACACCTCAAGAAGCAGATGGAAAAACTTCCCTTACACAATTGTCAAAAGAAAAGACTTCCTTTTCAGTTTGCTTTCTTGTTCAGCTTGGATTAAAAAAAACCCTCAAATTTTCTTGAGGTTTAAAAAAATCCCACTGTACAAAAATTGTCAAAATTTAAAAGATTACTCTCTGGTGTTTACAAAAAAAGATATAAATTACCCCACACTTCCAACCATCCAGGAGTAATAAATAATTCAGTTTATGAGCTACCACAGCTCTGAAGACCAAAACACCATAGAACAAGAGTACTGAATAAAACCCTAAAGAGGAATCTGTATGTCAAGCCCAAGTCAAAGACATTCTAAACTAAATTAACACTGTGCTAAGCATAGATAGTTTCCTCTTTCCTTCAGTTTGTGTTGTCTACTGTTTAAATGTTACAGAAAGAAATAACTCTATAATGATATTTCAGCTCTCATTAATAATGTGTTTCATAAAAAGATAAATATTATGATGTCTGAGAGGAATGAACAAAGGTTTTACCAAAAGGACTGTGAACTTCAAGAAATTGTAACACAGAGTGGGATCAAACAGATTTGTAAAACTCTCTTCTCCAAAGCCTAACTTGCCATGTCGTCCATCTCCAAAAGTAAACATCAGGCCATTCTCTGCATATGGGAATAAAAAGGATGTTAAAACAAAGATTCAGTAGAAAACCAGGACAGAACCATCACAAAGCAACAGGCTATGAAAGTAAGAAATATTTCCCTTCCAAAAGCAAAATCTGAACAATTATTTTTAGATCTTCAACAGATGAATATTATTAAAAAAATATGCATGTTTTCAGACCAAGTACTGTCTGAGATGTTGGTCTAGACAATTTGTAAAAAAACCCACCCCAACAAAATAGTAAGATTTAAACTATACAGAAAAACAATGGCTTCTAAACAAGAATATTTGTTAGCAAGGCATAATTAGGAGGTTATAATTCCCCAAGAGATACAGAGTTATGCATGGCATGGCTGTGAGTCAGAAATTCCTGTTGAATTCACCTTTCTCACTGGCTCATTTCACCCTTAGAACCAGTAATGGATATGTCTGCTCCTGCTCATTGTATCAGGAAAGCTTTTACAGCATAATAGAGAGTTCTAGAAGTGGTTCCAGAATTTTGCACTCCCATACCTGCTATCACAGCAGTGTGATTTTCCCCACATGCAATGTTACAAATTTTATGCCTCTTCAAGCGTTTCACAGGCTTTGGTACTGAACTTTCAAACACAAAAGTTCCATGTCCCAGCTGCCCATATTGTCCAAGTCCAAAAGTATAAACATCTGTCTCTGAAATTATACAGATAAAGTTAACAACAAATATGCTGGTACATATATTTTATACATATATATTATATTATATTATATTATATTATTATAATATTAATTATTATATTAGTTATAAATAATTATATTTATTATACAAATTATACATTTATTTATTAATATAATAGCCTACATTCTATTCTCCAAATGGAAGGCCACTGACATAAACATAATTAAAAATGTTTAATCAATTAATAAATGTGCCAACTAATAAATTACATTTATCAATTATTAATATACAACAAAATAAAAAAAACAGGAATTCAAGCAATGAAGTATACACAGAGAAGAATTTTGAATGTTTCAATGTGTGATATACTTTCTAACATAAATGCAAAATAATCCACTGATCATATGTACAAAAAAAATTTAAAATGTATGGGAATTTACATATTGCAATCAATTCAAGACTATAATATTCATACATTTATGTGCATTTTCACAATAGCCTCATCTTAATTACTCATTAGCTCCATGAACATTGTATAGCCCTAAATATAATAGACAAGACCTCATAATTTGTATGTAGGAAGAGACTGGAACAGTAACAGAATAGGTTTGAGTCTTCTGTTCAGCTACCAAATCAGCCCTGCAATAAATACAGAGAACACTATAATTGTGTTATCTTGTGACAGAATAATCATCTTTCCACATTTATATTTTGTCTACTTAATGGACTGTGTGTGCCAGGAAAAAGAATGAGAGCTTCTCCAAAGCAATAAAGATTCTTGGTGTGTCCATCCTGGCACTCCATCACTACAGGGGAAGATTGTGAAGCTTGGAAATCTTGATGAGGTCATGCTTGAACAGAGAAGTTCTTTGGGAAAAAGGGAGAAGTTTTCCTAGAATTTCGTTTCCTGCCTCTTTGTCTTTTGCATGTAGGCAACAAAGGAAAAGTGAGAGAAATTCTACTTAAAGCACTTGAAAAAATGAGAAAGATTATAAATTGACAAAAAATATTCTATGTTAAGTTAAAAGAACTTTCCAATTTCAAAGGAACAATGGTGAAATAGTAACATTACATATGGAAATGTTCTTTCTAGGAAAGTCTTTTCATTCCTGTTCCTTACAAAGTGTTCCATAATAAGACGTCATGAATTCACATCATTAAAAAAAAAGCCCAATGGTCTCACATTTTTTGTAAATTGTAGATGAAAAGTATTGAGCAAACATGGTTTTTTTACTAAATGTAATGGTAAAGCTCCCTCTGCTGGAAATTTTAGTGCAAGAAAGTAAAACCTCGGGAGTAAGTTTGAAGTAAAAGTAGTAAGAATGTTCCTGTAATATTTAGACTCCCTGCATAAGAATCAAGAAACTCCACTTGAAAGACAGGAGCTTTCTCTAAGCAAAAAAGTCTCATCTTTATTTCAGTAAACTGCTTTCTCAGGATGGCTGATTCAAAAAATCCTGTTTAGAAGTACTGCATTTATTTAAACAATTCTTTGGAAACTGGCAGATATTTTAATTACATGGCTTTATCTAATTAACATAATTACTTGAACATGAACTACAGTTTTTTTTCTTTAATCCTAGCATGAAACATGCAAAGTCTTCTGCATGTGTGTTGAAAGGGAGATGTTCTCAAATGTTAACTTTAAAACTGCAGGGAATTTTTTCTTTCTTTTCTTTCAGTGTTTCTACTGAAAATGAGGAAAAAGGCCAATCCCAAGCCGGGTTAGATTGCTTTCATATGATGAATAATTTCTTCTGCTGCCTTTATAGACCAGTGGCACCTAAATGTTGCTCATCCTAAATTTGCTTCTTAGTGAATTATCAGAGTAGAGAAAGAAAAAAACTTTGAACCTTTCTTAAATGATTTACCACTCTGGTGCAGAAGTGGGGTCACACCTCACTAATAACCCCCTTCAGTAGAAATGAGGTATTTCCTCCCATCTGTCTTTATAAATGCATGGAAAGAGAAGAGTGTGGAAAAGCAACCTCACACACTTCTTGATAAAATGACAGGGGTGATTTTCATCATTCTGAACACAGCAGCAGCCCATGAGGGGGCCCTTGAAGGATAAAGAGAAATGTTTTCAGAGGCTGCACAGAAGACAATGGCTTTGCTGTTCCAAGTGACCTCCAGCACCTGAGTGCTGGAAGAGCTGCTTCTTTACTTCCTATTTCCCTTTTTGGAAAAGGGGATATTTCCCTGTAGCTGTGTTATCTTCCATCTTTGCAGGCATCTTTTGTAATCTCTGTGATCATTTGCACTATCAATAAAACACTCCTAGGCAAAAAGCTATATAACTTTCATATTGCTTTTTACAACATACCATTTGCTGACAGAACTGTATGAGCTCAAAGAATGTTTTTCAAAATCATGCATTCCCTGCTATGTATCTAAGGCTACAGATGAAGCTAAAAAGTCCACAGAACTAAAAAGGAAACAGGTAAGCTTATATCATAGCAACATAGAATGGTTTGGGTTGGAAGAGACCTTAAAGATCATCTTGTTCCAACCTCTTGCAATGGGCAGGGATACTTTCAACTAGACCAGGTTGCTCCCATCCAGCCTGGCCTTGTACACAGCCAGGGATGGGACATCCACAACTTCTCTGGGCAACGTGTGCCAGGGCCTCAACACTCTCACAGTAAAGAATTTCTTCCTAATATCCAACCTAAACTTACTCTCTGTCAGTTTGAAGCCATTCCCCCTTGTCCTGTCACTCCAGGCTCTTGTAAATAGTCCCCCTCCATTATTTCTTGTAGGCTCTGTTCAAGTACTGGAAGACTGGAAGCCATTAAATCAGCCCAGAACCTTCTCTTTTCCAGGCAGAACAACCCCAATTCTCTCAGCCTTTCCTCACAGGGGAGGTGCTGCATCCCTCTAATCATCCTGGTGGCCTGTCCACATAAATTCATTCCCCTTGAACATTACCATTATTATTATTACTACTACTATAACTATTATGCCAATGAACTATTCACTCTCATAATAGCTTTATTTTTAAACAGCTTATGCTGAAAAATATTACTGTAAAAAATCAACTGTCAACACAATGTTCAGTATTCAGAATTAGTAACTGGATTTGGGGATTTCAGTATAAATAGTATACAGACTTAAGAATGGTTTGAAAAATCTAATAATCCTATATGGGCTGAATTGTGAGTTCTGACAGGAAAAGGTAGAGTTTTTACATCCTTTTTGTCCTCTTTCAAAAGGGTGCCTTGACTTCCTTTTCTTTTTAAAAGACCTTGAAACAGAAGATGAAAAATCCAACATTTTACATACTAATGCACTAATGTTCTTATGTCAAACATTCTGTTCTCAAAGGTCTGCTTCACTTTTTCCTTTGAAGAGCTATCTTTGCTTTCCTTCCTTTCAGAGAATGAAAGGAAGTAATATATCCTTCTATAGAAAAAATTATTCCCAGAGGATCTGTCCTCATCTGAAAAAAACTGCAAGATATTAAGGCCACTCCAAATAATCCGTTTCTTCTTTTCCAATTTCTAGATTCAGATTCATTATTTTTCTACCTTTTAAAACACCCTACTGAAAAAAGCACACAAATTGGGATTGCTGCTCTCCCATGTTAAATTTGAAAGTGATGACACCAACAGCTTTCATTTGCAGCAGGAAGTACCTGCAAGCATTGGGGGAATTTGGTGCAATTCTCAGTCTCTGAGAGAATGAATCTGAGATGAGGACAGGATCTGCTCAGACTGGCTGACTGACTGCCATGAAATGAAAAGCTTTGTGCTACCAAGAATTTGCATGATAGAATTTTTAAATGCAATTCTGCTTATTGTCTAGAACAATTGCAAATATTAAAGGCAGAGGTAACAACAGAGCTTGTAAAGATGATGGTTTCCAATACTACACTCAACATTTCTAAAACCAATCTTTTTAAAATTGGGATTTTTCCTAAATTATTGCTGTCAACAATTTAATTGAGAAAAAAAATTGAATTTGTCATTTTAGAATTTCAGAGGAAAAAACCCAAAGAATTATTTTAATATACACTTTCTACCTTTTACTCTGATGCTTGTAGAGATTCCAAGCAGTACCTTGATTTAATAACCCAGATAACAGTGGTTCTCACCACACAAAATTGCCAATAGAATAGACAACAGTCATAAAAAAGAAATCATATTAAGTGCTTTGGAATAGACTAATTACACATAAGAGTCAGGAAGAAACTTGCCTTATACTCTGTAAGATAACTGAATTATGCTTTCTTCTAATTTGATAAACTCCAAGTAGAAATGATGTCAAGAAATGAGCCAAGATGAGCAACAGTTTTTCCATATGACATTTTCTCTTGTGCTTTTGCTATGTCAAATGAGATAGATGAAGCAATGGAATATTCAATAGTCACATACTCAATTCTCATTTCCTGAGACTGAAATGTCACATCCTTAAAAGCTGGAAAGACCCTGAAAGGATGAAAACCACACCAGTACATATTGTGTTACTAAAGGCAAGCAGCATCCATTTTCATGGAGGATGACACTTGAAATTCAGAGTTTCTTCAAAATTGTATTACTTTCCTAATTTATGAAAATGAACTTAAAAGAGGTGTAAATGTTTCTGCCCCTCTTTAAAGATATCTCATCAGAATTCTCAGTTTCTGGTCATACCACCTCAAGATGAATTTAGGACCAATTTTAAGTGAAGTTTCTGGTGCAAAGCCATTTATGTATGTATGTCACAGTCCCTTAAAATTTTTAGTATCCACATCTATCTCTTTTCACAACTTTTTGTTCAAATTTTGCTTTGAGTCAGAAAATGTTCTCTATGTTAACACTTCTGACAAAGTATCTTTCATTTGAGACACTATTGCCACTATTCTCTACTGTTTAACTCAAAGTGTCTTAGTCGGAAGTTCACATTTGTCACCCATTTAATAACAGCTGAATCACATTAAAAAACATCTATCTGATTTTTCACTCTTATCACAACTATTAATCTTCAGGAAGTGTATTTTGTTGGAGGATATAGTTTTCCTCTTTTTGTGACTCTACTAGGTCCTCTGGCACTCAACACTTTGATCATCAACTGCCAGCTCAGTCAGAATTGAATTTCCTACTTCTACTAAAGAATTTATTTCCATAAACAAGAAAATCTTAAATATATGTATATTTATTAACTTATTACAGTATTTTTTTCACTGCATTTTTCTATGGCTTTTATATTTCCCTCTTTGTTCTAGCTCTTGTACAGATTTCACTATAATGATAATGGCATCCAGGTCTGTGTCTTTCTTCTAAATCTCTGTAACAGTCATTGGTTATAATGGTTATTTTTATCACATGAAACACCATTAAATCAAAAAATCTACTGGTTGAATTCAGATTTATGGTTAAAAAAATAATCAATGATGATAATCAAATTCTTTCTACAAAACTTCACTTTATAACTCATAAAATAATGCTATGATTTATGCATTTGTTGGTCCCAAATTTATGGCCATTTTTTCACTAATAATGGTAATCTGATTTCACATAAATAAATTTATTTTGTGACATAGAATACTGCCAGGGTAAGACTGTATCTCGGTGGAAGAAGGGAGTCAAAGGCATTGAAATGTAGACAGATGTTTACATTGCTTCCTGGATTAGCTACTGCTATTTCCTCTTTATAGTTTTCCCAAAGGAATTTTAACCTACCCAGAATCTTGCAGCTTGACTCACTATACATAATCTTTTCCAGCATTTCACTTCCACCTTTACTCTTTCCAATGGCTTGCAACACAACACCACTCACAATCTCCCTCAGTTAGATTTTCAGTTTATATTTTAGAAGGTTTGGCTACATAACCTTGAATGCACACCACAAGATTGTCAAGAGACAACCACAGAGAATACAGATTAGAATACAGATTATGTCAAAAGACATACAGAGAATACAGATTAGAATACAGATTTAAGGACTCATATCTATCCATCCAACATATACATAGCTTGGTTATATATCTATATATATCTTGGTTTTACAGCTTTTTTATTTTGGCAGAAGAAAAATCACAGGCTATTCAGTTTTACACATATTATATTCATTGCAAGCTAAAGCTGATATTTTTTGAACTATCTTCAGGCAAAGTCAACTCATTGCAAGCTAAAGCTGATATTTTTGAACTATCTTCAGGCAAAGTCAAACTTACCTTTCCTGCTTCTACACCACTCTAGGTCAGGATAGGATTTGTGGAAAGAAATGGCTGGCACTGCTTTGCATGTATGCCTTGGAAAAGCTCAGTCACCACTGGCAGACAACCATTTAACAGTTCAGTAACACACAGCATTTTCCAAGTACTATATATGTGGCCCTGTGAATTAATATGTAACATTTGTATTTGCTGATTTTCATAACCTGCACAATATGTCAAATGTCTGTACTGGTTTCATATTTATGCTAAAGATTCTGCTCAAAGGCACAAGCAAATTCTGTATCACAATAAGAGATATTTAATCCATTCAGGCATGCAGTAGATAGTGAAGCTACTTGAAAAGTGACTTCCTACATACCTTCCTAAATATTCAAGAGCATTTAAATTTACTACAGAATGGAAGCTTTCCTCTAGAATTTCCCTCTCACTGCAATAACAACTTCAAGCTCCTTAGAGGAAAAAAACATCAATCATCTGTGTTGCACCAGGTGGTGCTGGCTTATTACAATTCCAGTAAGAAAGACACTCAGCCTATGTAAAGTTCTCTGAAAATGTTATTTATTGGAGCTAAGACTATAAAGAAAAAGAAGACAGGATCAATAACCTTCTGTCCCTTCAGAGGCTGGGAGTCCTGGGCTGCGTGGAATTGAAAAGGACCCCAGCATGCTCTGCAGATCCTATCCATGGAAGGTTACCTCACTTTGAGCTCTTACAGGATTTTCTTATACCCAAAACCACTCTATACATCATTTATACTGATAAATTCAGCATTTTATACTGAATAAAAAGCACATTCACATTGCTGAAGTTTCAGATAAAGCAAGGACAGGCAAGTCGTGTCAACCAGGAGTGGCCTGGAAGCTCCTCTGTTAAAATCACCTGGCCAAGTTCATCCTGTAGCCAAGGGACATGGGCAGTGCAGCACAGGCCTGCCTCAGCTGGGTGGTACATGGATTTCTACCTGCTTGGTATACAATGGCCTTCCAGTTAGGGTCAGCATCCAGCCCTTCAGTGGGATGTAAATTCCTTAAAGGGAATGGAGTTTAAATTACAGGGCTGTAAGAAGAGCCAGTTAAATTGCATACCTGTCAGCACCACAGTGTGTTCTCCACCACAAGCAACCTTATTAACCTTTTCCATAATTCCCAGTACAGGCTGTGGGACTCTATTGTTCTTCAGCTGTTCAGGTAATAATCCCAGTTTCCCATTCACAGCTTCTCCAAAAGTATAGAGCTCACCATCTCCTGTGAAAATACAGAACAGAGTATGGTTTCTAGCACACACTCAGGAGCAAGAATGGGTTGTCAAGACTGCTGCAGACACAAATTATAAAGACAGAATATGAACATCACAGGATAGCTGAACATATTTGTATAACGCCCAAACAGCTGCGAAAAGCACAGAATTCACAGAATCACTGGGTTGGAAGAGACCTTCAAGATCATTGAGCCCAACCCAGCCCTAACACCTCAACTAAACCCTGGCACCCAGTGCCACATCCAGGCTTTTTTAAA
The DNA here is from genome assembly GCF_000277835.1 of Geospiza fortis. Classification (NCBI taxonomy): domain Eukaryota; kingdom Metazoa; phylum Chordata; class Aves; order Passeriformes; family Thraupidae; genus Geospiza; species Geospiza fortis. Next base: position 1,980,938 of record NW_005054374.1, read on the forward strand.
GACATCCAGGGATGGTGACTCCACTACCTCCCCAGGCAGTCAATTCTAGAACTTCATCACTTTTTCTGTAAAAAACTTTTTTCCTAATATCCAACCTATATTTCCCTTGGCACAGTTTAAGACTGTGCCCTCTGGTTCTGTCAGTGCTGCCTGGAGAAAAAGACCAACCCCACCTGAGCACAGCCACCTTTCAGGGAGTTTAGAGAGTGATAAGGTCACCTCTGAGCCTCCTTTTCTCCAGGCTGAACAACCCCAGCTCCCTCAGTCGTTCCTCGCAGGGTTTGTGTTCCCAGCCCCTCACCCTCACTCTGCTTTGATGGGACACAAAGGGGATTTGAGTCCCCTGCAAATTCCAAATCACAATATTTAGCCTGCAAGGAATGTAGCCACAGGAAAAACAAAACCATATACATCCTGCTTCTGAGAGGTGGTAATTCTCTCTGTAATCAGTATTTAAGTCAAATGAAGAATTGCTTGTAAGAATCTGAACTGAAACAGAAAATAATTTTGTGTGGAATTTTGATGGAAAATCAACCTGCTCAAGCAGGATCATCCCTGAGCACATGGCACAGGATTGTGTCCAGACATTTCTGGAATATCTCCAGTGAGGGAGACTCCACACCCTCTCTGGGTGTCTTTCCCAGTGCTTGGTCACTGCACAATGAAGAAATCCCTCCTCATGTTCAGGTGGAACTTCCCGGCCATCAGTTCCTGCCCATTCCTCCTGTCCCATTGCTGGAACCACGGAGCAGCCTGGTCCATGCCCTGACCCTCCCTGCAGACAGGGATGAGGGCCCCTCTCAGCCTCATCTTCTCGAGGCTCTCTTACATTCTTCTACACCTCTAAGAATTTTTTCAGTCATTTCAATCTGTCTGTGCTTCTTAAGAACCAACAAATTACCTCAGCTGCAAAAAATGACATTTTATTAAATTTTAAACCTATGAACCGCGTTTAGGCTTCTCTGTTCAGTTTGATTTCCTGTTTTAATTCTGATTTTATTTGTATATCTATATGCAGAAATACTTTGCTGTTATTTGCATCAGCACCAATTTTCTGTTCTAAAACAGCAGCCCAATTAAAAAGATAAAAATCAACTGCAATGTGAGGTTTTCTGCAACCAAAACATTCTGCTGACAAAAAGAGATTTTAAGCATCCTAAGTGGAAAGAACAAAAAAAGCAACAAAAAGAATCCTGTATTTTTTGGAAGATAAGTATTTTTTCAGTACTCTTAGATCAGCCATATATTTCTAAAAACAAGTTTGAAAAAAAACCCAAAAGCACTTGGGAGATAACTACTTATGCAGTTCTCTTTGAAGAGACCAGCAGTTCTTTTTAAACACTATTGCACTGAAAAAATTAATCCAATCATTATCTAATTAAGAGGATTAGAGATTCAAATGGCCAAGCCTCCCAAACTCATCAAGTTTATTACATTTTTTCCACTTAATAATCCAGCTAACAAAGATAAAACCATTTACCAAAGCAATTTTTGAATACATTACACATCCCTTTTGGGCAAATAGTGGTCTAAAAACTGTGAAAAATAGCAATCAAGCATGAACAGAACCCAGTCAAACCCAGATAAATTTTGAGTGCATCTGCATGCTGAGGACATGATGTACTGTGTGGAGTACACCTGAATTTTAAAGACACTCTGTTCACAACAAAACCTGGTTATTTAATTTGTTCCTCTCATATGAGTCACACTCTCACATGTTGAACTTTCCCTAATGTGATTTTCTGTATCACTAAACTTAAAATCACAGGAGCACATCAAGAAAATGGACAAATGAATGGAAAATGTCCCTCAAAGGAAAATGTGCATTTGAGTGCATAGATAAGAGATCTGGCTGGTGGCAAATGAGGGACAAAAATGAGTGGACAAAAGAATTGGATAATGCTCACATTTCTTGAATAAATGAGAAGAAAAAGAAAATAAATATTTATTAAGACCAAATTGGTTAAAACTGTCTCAAACACTGAAATTCAGAGCATGGAAGTGTTTGTGGCATGAATGATTCTTAAACCAGTCCTTAAAAATAATGACAAAATGTATTAAAAAAAAGAACTCAAGGAATCTGCAAAACTCTTTATAAAAAGACATATTCTCACTAAGAATCTATCTTGACCTTGATTACAGTTACAATTCAGGCAGGGGAAACACTAGAAGGGGTCTAATATATTCAATTCCTTTCTGTCTCCACACATCTAATTCTGCTGTAGAAGCCAGAGCAGTGGTGAGATACATCAGCTTTTCCTGCTCTCCATCTCCTGCAGTGGACAAATGAGCTGTACATGCTCGCCAAGATTAATGCTTCCTGAAAAATTGTCCCCTCCTGAGTGTGTGATCAAAGGAAAGTCAAGGAAAGATCTGTATAAGTACTCAAAATTGTTGCTACACTCTCCCAGCAGTTTATTTCTCTTGTTGATTTGCTTGAGGCATAACCCTGATACTGGGACACAATGTCCAAAGCCTGCAAAAAGGAAGGAAAGAAAACACACTGAAAAAATCCTGAAGAGAGCTGGAAGCTACAGACTAAGGACTTCTTTTCAGTGAAACTCTTTGACAAATGCAAAGGAGAGGGAAAGGGAGCAAACAATCATCTTTCAAATATGAACTGATTAATCAGACTAGTTCCTAATTTGCATATGGAATTGATTTAGCCATTGCCTGTGCATATAGGCACAGGCCTATATGCCTAGTCTAAATTTCAGAAGTGGGTTTTTTATTTAAAATATTTAGTGGTTTTTTTTTTTATATTCAGGATTTATTCTGTTCTTCTATTCTACAACCACTCAGGCATCAGTGGAGTCCACGTGTACATGGCAGAATAAGGGTGAGATATGTTCAGCAGTTAAATTGCTTGCAAAGAAGGCCTTCTAGAAAGCAGAAGGAAGAAGGATGACATCCCTTTTTGGAACTATTAGAGGCATTGCTCTTGTGTTTATAGCAGTTAAGCACCTTAAAGTTAAAAGTCTACTAAAAAAAATCTAAAACCCAGCAATGTCAAAAAAATAAGAACTTCATTTTTAAAGGGAAAAAAAAGCTGGAGTCCACACTTCACCACTCTTTTATTCAATACTCTCTTATTATTGAACATCCTGCCCTGGAGAGGGCACTCTCTGTCCACACTATGTTTCCTAGTGTCCTCATGAGCCACCTTTTGGTTTTAACCCAGATATGCCTGTGTTCCCAACAGGTTTTTCAGCCAGCACACACCTTATGTCAAACATAAACATATTAAGAAAGGGAGCCATATGGTCCCATGCTCATCAGCTCAGTCTGACAGCATCTACCAAGTTTGAAATCCTGCAAGCATGTTACACTGTTAAAAAGAGTGCATTGTTTGATGTCTAAAAATCAAAATGTAATTCTGTAATATTCTAATAACTGGTAAGTAACACATCCTGTGACTATGTTATACTCAGAAAAAAATGCATAAAGCTAATTTTTAAACACTGTGTAGCTACACACTGACAGTAGTGCAACAGAAAATCGATTCTGCAAAAGTACTTGGATGCCCAATATTAAATTTTTATGGCAGCTGAAGTATCAGTCAAATAAAACTGATGGCAAGGGGCCCAAGGAAAGTAATAAAAAAATTTATGCTTTCGCAAAGAATGCCATGTGTGTGTCAGTAGCTTTAGTGACATAGACTGAATTCATGCAGGATTTGCAGATATTAAGGCTAAAAATTAAGATTTTTCCACCTCATACTCAGGCCTGTTTAAGTAGTAATAGGTTCACCAACTCCTCATTTTCACAGGTAATAACCAGTTCATTCTACCTATCAATATTTTAAGAAGCTCTATTTTTCTTAGCCAGGTACAAGCCTAACCCTTTTTTTCTTATCCCCTTCCATCAAAAGTTTCCACTTCCTTAGGGCACTTGGCACACACTGTTCTCTCTTTATTCTCAGATGTTTGTCCTCAACCCTTCTACTAATAATAACCCTCATAACCCTTCTACTAATAAGAACTTTTGTGACATCCTGCTGCACTCCTGGACCTTCAGCTCTTAGCTCAAAGGCAGAGATGCACACTTTACTACTACATCCTTGAAGAAAGTATCTTTTTATTCCCCCATTTATTCTGAGTCCAGGAAGCTGAGGTCCTGATCAGGCCCAGACACTTAATTCATTTACTGTAATAAAGCATTTGTAATAAAAAGTTGCACACTACCAGCCTAACACCTAATTAATATTTGTGCACCGTAGCAAGCTCTCATTCTGTTAACAGCATGTTCTCAGAGAGCAATAAAGATATTGTATGTGGAAAAGTAACATTTATCAAGTAATCTGGGAAAGGTATCTGATGGAATAGCTCCTGGGTACCCATTAAAAGCTTTACAATCAAAACTATTGATCCTTTGAAATCTTTAATTACTCTAAGGGGACCAAACAGTAAAGTTTAATAATGTAAATCTATATGGCTGAGAGGAATTCATAGCTGCTCATACATAACGCCATCAATACTGGCTGATAATTCATCCATACTGGCGTTATTAAAAGGTGAGTGGAATCTTCACCTTGGAAACCAATGGAGAGTTGGGAAGAGAGAGGTGGAAAGCAATAGGGAGGTGGTTTGGTTTGGAGAGCAGACAACAGCTCACTGCAGCATTGTTTCTCCTCATACCACGTACTGCCAGTTTAAATGATTTCAAAACTTACATTTAAGACCAAAACACAAACTTGGACAACAATCTTTTACTTCTAACAAGATTAATTTTTTCTCATAACATAGCATCTCAGTTCAATATTGATATTTGTAGAGAAGATAAAGTTTATTATTTGATTATCAAAACCCTCAAAAAAGTTGGATTTTTGAAACCATAGTTTTAACCCACAATATATGCAATAACCTTTATGAAAACAAACTGTAATAAGATATTTCATTCTTTCTAATATACTTTCACACAACAATGTGCAAATGAAGAAAAATTAACTGCAAGTTTTTTCTTTGTATGATACAAAACTACATAGGAGGCTTTCTGTCCCATGCCAGTTTTTAACAACTATACAGTATCAAGTTTCAAACAACTATTTGAAAACCACTGTCTTGTCTCCACTAACCTCTATTCCCATTCTCTTACCTGTAATCAAGGCAGAATGATAATATCCACAGGATACAAAGGAAACAGGTTTTCCAATATCCACTTTGCAGGGGACACTGACAGAGGCTTCACCGGCCAGGCCAATCTGCCCTTCTGAATTATCACCCCATACAAAGAGCTGCCCATCCTCTACAATGAAGACACAGATAGTTAATAGATTTAAAACAAAAACTAATAAAAGGTTAAGCCCTTTGTTGAAGAGTACTTCAGAAACTCTGTATATGATACTACTGAATGTCATGATCTCAAGGATATACATGATAATTTAGCTTAATGCAAAAAGGAATTGGAAATAAGAGGGTTTTTCCTAAGCTTTTCAAAAGTGACCCAGAACACTTACACATCAACCAATGTTAGGCCATAAATACCAACAGAAAAAATACTGTGTAAAAAACATTCCTTCAGAAAGAGGACGAGACTGAGTGAGACAATTCAGTTGCCAGAGGTCAGTATGTAAATATTACAGCGAATTTAAGGCATCTTTTCATTCCTAGGTGTAAGTCACTCCTTCCTCATTCTTCCAAACTTGTTCTCTGTCCTGACTTTGGTAGGCATCCCACTTATTCATGCTTTATCTTTCTGTTCTCTTCAGAGGTGGTTTTACTGACCAGCTTCATTTTGCTTTCCTTAAACTCCAATAGTAGATGTTCCAGGTTTATTAAGACCAGATTCTATTGAAACAAAGACCAATGGCAATAGTAAAAAAAAAAAAAAACAAAAAAAAACCCACACAGTGAACAACATGAAAAGTCTGTAGATTCTTCTAGAAGAGGTAAAGTCTTCTCTATGCATATTTCTTATTGGTGGGAAATAAGTTGTGAATAACAAAGTACTACCTACAGTACTACTGAGGTGGTGTAAGGAGTCAAAATAATTCAAAAATTGTCCCAAAAATCTAAAAAACTCAGGAGAATATTAGCAATTGGTATAAAAAAACCCAAAACCAAATAAGCAGGCTAGCATCTCTCTTAAGTTCTGAAATTACAGCCTCAATAACTTACCCTAAACATGTACAGAAAAAACTGCTTTACAGCAACACAGGAAAAATTGCGTTACAGGGTAATAAAAGACCACCCATCCAGTGACTGGAAGTATTATAACTATGTGGATTTCAGCATGTTGTGATGTATAATTGGTATACTTCTGCCACCAGAGAAACAAGTGAGAGGCTCAGCCTCTCCCAGAATTAATAAGGAATGACACAGCAGTGCAGCCTGAACCAATGGACTGCAACAGCTGCAGTAACAAGTGGAATTAAAGATGCTTAGTCTTCATAGGATTCATGTTTTGTAGCTGCTTTCCCTGGAAATAAACTGAAGGGTTTTTTTCCATTTTGAGGGTATTCATACCATTCCTCCTCTGTAAGTATTTCTACTAAACTTTCACAAAAACTCTAAGAAGTTATTGAGACACACACCCCTTACCAGACTGTTAAAATAGGAAATTGGCTGTCAAAAAACAACTGTGGCTACTAAGGAAAGAAGACAGTGAGGATAGAAAATGCACCCACACATGCAGACAGAATGCTGGATTAAATGTCTTCCTGGAATCAGGCTAGACACACATAAATAGATTTTATTAGCATTTGTTCTCACCAGTTACTGCTGCTGAGGTGTATGACCCAGCTGATAGCTGCTTGATCTTGTGCTGGTTGGTGAAAAAGCTAATTAAATGGAACATGGTCCTTTCCTCTGTGTCACCTAATCCCAACTGGCCTTCACTGTTACCTCCAGCAGCATAGACATTTCCTTTTTCTGCATACAGAAAAGTACAGGTAATACAGAGAAAGAAGAAACCAGAACAAGTGATTTAATTTTCAATGGAAAAAACATCACAAAAATGTTAGGGTCTGTTGTCCTGAAACACCCTCCAGCTGAAATTAGCAGTTTCTGTTGCAGCTAGCAAGGTTTTCCTGCACACACTTGGAGCAGAACTTCCTAAAGACCTTACTGCATTTCCCACTATTCTGGAGACTGATGTAAAAATAAATGTGATTGGGAGCTCTGCAAGAGCTCTGAGAAAATGACTACCAGTAGCCCTGGCAACCAGAAGCAGCTCCTTCCACAAATAATGTATATTTTGAAATAAAGTGGGAGGAAAAGGGTGCATGATGTCACATACAAGAAAAACTGAAGCTGTATTAGTATGTAAATTAAAGAAATTAATAACTTGATAGTTTTGAATACAGTGAATGAAATATAGTTCTACTTAGTTTTTTATTAGAAATATTTTACTTATTGTAATATTTAAATAACTTCCAATTTAATTAACCAGGTACTTTTTCTAGAATCTTGAATTTAACACTGATGACAGATATCTTCAACTTTAGAGAACTTCAAGATTTATACTTTTAATTTTAGTATGTTTCACATCTAAAGTGCTCATCTATGAAGAAACAGATATATCCTATTATTAACAGAAACCCAGACAGAAATGTGATAAATAAACTGACATATAATGGCCACAAATTACCTAGCCAGTGTGTACACCAAAGGTGACTAATATTTACCCTGTGCAGACTTGCATACTCGATTGTTATTAATATGTTCTATTTTATTCTAACAATCTTATTTACAGTGTTCATGTATATAAACCTCCTAATAATCAAACAATCCCCTTTACAACATTTACTGAAAGCTAAAGGATTGCAACCACAGAGATGGCTATTCCATTACATAAATTATAGAAGCATGACAAGAACCTTCATAAATTCTCTGTATACTGTATCTCTACAAATTTATTTTTAAGGTCATATTTACAGTTTATTTATTTATAGCTTAATAAAGCAACTTGTCATTGAAATAGCAGACTATATTGTGTAACCAAAAATGCAGGAAAATTTGAAGACTTGAAAACATTCAGTTCTAGTATATTTATTCAAATATATAACTTCACACTAATAAAGATTATTTATCTAAGGTAAATTTGACTACAGATGCATATAAAATTAACAATATATCTTTACAGGGCTTAAAGGAAATATTCGTAATTGTTAACCACACCTCAAATGCCAGCAAGAAATTTTTCCATATGTCTGTTACTGGGAAACTACTATCAAACATCAGTTTATAAATGCATTTGCTCAGAATAAATTTAAAAATTCTAAAAATTTGTGAATTCTAATAACTGGACGTCAAACCCCTGAGTTTTAGAAGCCCATTTTCTTTTCTTTTTTTTCCCTTCTTCAACACTTCTGGGGTTCCTAATGTAATTTGCATGAAAGCAAAGGAAGAAATGCATCTATGTATGAAATAGAGGTTACATACCTGTGTAAACTAAAGTGTGGTTTCTTCCACAAACAGCAAGTTTTGGTTTTTCTGGTTTTAAAGCTAAGAATTAAAACCAAAGAGGAGGGGATGTTATAAACAAACTGATAGCTGGTTCAACAACATGTTCTATGCTCTAGAGGGAGCTCTGATTTCTTCTTTTCACATTTTTACGAACAGAATTATTACAAAATTCATTGCCCATTTGAATCTAGCATGACTTACCAAATCAGTATTCCCCCAAGATAAGAAAATAGGTGAAACCTTAAAAACTTAAAACACTCAAGCTAACTTGATGATGGTTACTTCACCCCAGTGCCACAGTCCCTGGAATTTGCCATTCATGGGATATGCCTCAAAGAATATATTAAGTTGCAGGATGAAATTAATGATTTAAGCTGTCTTCAGTTTTCATTAACAGGGCCATTGTTACTTCCCCCTTAGACTTTTCCCACTATTGTAAATCTTTGAAACCATCCTGTTCCTTTGTCTTACCATCCCTACCTGCCTTTGTTGTGCTCCCACCCCCTTTTTGCTGTGCTCTGATCACTGATCTCAACTGCCAAGGGCAGCCCTACCTGGACTAGTGCCTGCATTTTTTGCATGTGTCATCCTGTCTCAATTTCAGCTGAGTTAACACCAATGAGAGTGCCATGGCATGCACTTCTCTGCAGTCTGGTCACTTTGAAAGACTGGGAATGGATGTGAGGAGAGTCAGGAGTTATTTTGGTGGGAAAAAGAGAATACAGAGGTTCCTTTTCTCCTAAGAAAAGTGTCCTCCATTTCAGAAATAGAGAGGAAAAATGTCTCCCTGAATTTTCCATTCTTGCTCCAGTTACTGTTCATTGTCAACAAATAATTTTCTCTCAGTCATGTCCATGTCCCCTATACAATGTTCTAAACCAGGATTATTTTTACATAATAAATATTTAATTGCTTTTCCACTGCACTAGTCCACAACAAAGCCAACAACAATCACCCCTTTCACAAACCCTTTTTCAGCCCTCCAGATCAGCTTTCATCAGTTCTTTAACATCCAGATTAAGGTGCCTTCTACCAAGTCACCAAACAAATCTATCAACTTAAGCATGAGCTGCCCCTGCTCTGTAACATAAACACAAAATTTGTCCAAATTCAGGTTCCTGCCTCTTCTATCCAACACCTACCACTACCATCAGGGTGGAACCATAACATTTCCAGTGGTGGTTTCTTCCTACAATCCTTATGTCCCAACACTCTTCAACTTCAGAGATGGTCTTAGTCAGCTCTTCAGAAGCCTGTGCTCCCTAAACTTCCTCCCACTTAGGCTAGATAATTGTATGTTATGAGATATGCTATATTTACAATGTTGCTGGTGATTTTTCATAACCAATGTCATTAATCTCTAACCAAGTCCCAGAATTATTTTTTTTTTTCAGAAACATGCAGACATAAGCATTTGGCTCCAAGCAGAAAATTAAAAGTGTCCTTGCAACTCCATTCCCAAAGCCAAGTGATGACCAAAGGCTAGTGAGAAAAGCTCCAGGACTTCCTCCTGCTGTCTACTGCCAAGAGAAAAAAGACACCCCCCTTGTGACTTTTTTCAATGGATGCCAGGTCTGGTTTGAATTGCTGTCATCTTCTCTTCATCTTTTACTCTCCATTGCAATTCAACAGCAAACCCAAAACTTGAAACCAAATATATTTAAGCCAAAGCAGGAATCAATCTCTCACATGACTGACAGAAGATGTGTACCTGATAGTAGCTGCATTCTCAGTCTGAAGAGAGATGGAGGCAGGAGCAAATAAAGGACAGTAGAATAAACTAAATCAGGAAGAACAGAGTTTGAACAAGCAGGATAATTTGTTTTTAACAATAAGCTAACAGATCGATCCACTGGCAGAAAGAGTGAAGATAAACATTTAATAGTGAAAAGAAATGTGCTAATGGGATAGATCTGACTTGACATAAGTAAAGGGATAAGGAAAAGTATTGACTCAGCTTTGTTTGACAACATAAAAACAGCTAGGAAAGATCAAAAAGATCACAGTGCAATGAAAACATATTTTCCAACACGTGAAAGGATACAAGAATTTATTTTACTGCCTCATAAAAATGTATTAACATTTATGTCCCCTGGGGCATTTCTCATACTTGTTAAAAATGTAACAGTACTTGTGAAAAGTTTCTGATAAGATTTTTTTCATTTACAAAGTTGCTAAGAAAATAGTGACACAGAGGTTACACAATGCTGTTGGAACTATGGCTTCAAACACATCGACCATGCAGAGACCAAGCATCTGATTGTTGTCTGCAGTAAAAAATGAAGATGTGGTTTGAGAGAATAGCAAGTACTACATAAAGTCAGAGCCCTCAAAAATGACAGGATTCTATGTATCTGAACTAATCCTCAGATGCAAAAGAACTCAGAATCTGAAGTAATGGAAAATCCATAAGGGATCCTTTAGAGCTACCTTCCTGATCTTGTGCACTAATGTGCACATGTGATGAAGAATAATAAAGAAACAGGTATTTTGGAATTGTGTCTTATGAAGTACCTTTTCACAAGGGTCTTTTTTCAAAAAGACAAAAAAAAAAGAAAAAAAGAAAAATCCCACAAACCTTTAACACAGGTTGGTTTGCTGACAGTGTTCTTTGATCCTAGTCCTAACTGGCCCCAGTCGTTACTGCCGAACATGTAGAGTTTACCTTTCCCTGAAAAAAAATCACAGACAGAATCCATACAAGGGTTTGAACACCTCATTCCAGCCAAGATGGTCATTCACTCACAGTGAACTTATTACTTACTTTCTAATGTAAGGTTTAAGTTTAGGCAATTCAGTACATAAGTGTAAACAATAATTAACATCCTTGTGACTTTAGAGTTCAAAAATAGTAATTGCATTGTTTAAGTAAGAAATCCCCAGCCAGAAGAAGAAACATCCTCATCTTTAATTACAGCACAGATGAAGTGCTCTTCAGAAAACAAGATGTACTTTTGGGCAGACCCTGCAGTCCAGAAACCCCAGCATCTATAAAACAACATATAATACCTTATAAAATAACTGCACATCTAACTGAGCACCCACATCTTTTACTCCAAAGACACAAATGAATAATGCAGCTATTTGATAAATACAAGTACAGATTTGTAATATTTGACTTCTTTGATTGTTTAGGGTGGGATATTTCTTTTACTGCTAAATGTCTTTAAATGATTTACAAATATGCATTTCTCTCAAATGTAGTTTCTGATAAATGTTCACAGACTATTACTATACTGTATCAGTTTAATACTATACTGTATTAATTTGTTATTTTGCATATAAAGACAGAATGTATAAACCCTTGTTCCAACAGAAATCTTTGCAAAACAATAGAAACTGATTTAGCAAAAAACCCCACAAAAAACCAACATCCTCTCAATCTCCCACCCTTTCACAACAATTAAAAGGACTTTGTTTACTTTTGAAGGTCTGCAGAGCTTTGTGCACTAGACTCCATCTTAACGTTGTCATCCTAGACAGAAATTTGGTCATAGAGCTCATCACCCTCATCATCTACAATTACCACAACCACAATCCATAATTGCAGTTCCATATAGTAATGCCAAAATAATCTGGTTGTTCCCAGTGAAGGTTCTGATTGTGATTTACAGAGAAAATATGATATTGCATCATATTTGAAATATGATATTGCAATGTTTTAAACATTACCAAAAAATCCTTTTCTAATAAAAATATCAATTCATTTTCTTAACTATAACCACATAGTTAAAAAGAAAAAAACCACACCAGTGCTTAACTGTAACTAGTATCTAAAATCCTGATTGTTAGATTTTACAATTCTTGGCACGTGGGACTATGTGTCAATATTATGTCTTTCCAAGAAAGCTGGAAGGGAAGAAAGACAGAGGTCAAATTCATGCTCACAGTGTTCTACTAACAGCATTTATATCTCCATCCTAATTTTCATAACACAATCATGTCAAACACATGCAGAGCTGTCACTGACAGCAAATACACCTTAAACAGAAAGGATTTTTATCAACAAATGACATCTTATCCTGTATTGGTATGGCTTCCTTGTATCCTTGCTTTACACTTTCCAACTGCTTTCCTAAGACAGCAGTACTTTTGTGGGAGTATGATGCCAAGCTGCCCTAATTCAATTTAAGCACATTCTCTTTTATCCATGCAAAATTCAAACAAGGTCATGCTTTTCATCCTATAATCTGCTGGGGTTTATATCAGTCTTTAAATTCTCAGGCATTGCTTTGTAAGTCAAGGAGCTTAATAGATGAGAGGAATTTTTCCACATTCCTTTACAACTGACTGACAGCCTTTTGTAATGTCAGGTTTCCAAGGAGTATAACAGAAAATAAGAAATCCGGGAAGCAGTTAATTTAGAAAGAGAATGAGAATTAATAGGAACTACAGAGGAACCTAAACAAATGCCTGTAATGAAGCAACGTTTCTCAGTCTGTAGAGCAAATCAAGTTTCAGAAGAGACATGATTCAATCTAAGCTGGCCAAGAAATCCAATATAATTTTGCATGCAAAAGGCACAATTTTCATAACTGCATACTGAGATATCCCAGCCATCACACAGATGCATTGAACCCAACAGCAAATAGGCAAGAATCAAATTTCAAAATTTCATAAACTCAGATTACTCTTGGTTTTTTTGCTTCCACTTTGGTGCCATCATCCAGACTGTGGCCACCTGCCAGGTGGAATGGCTGGCACAAGACAGAGTAAGACTGTGACTCTGAGCAGGAGGGAAACAATAGGATACAATGAAAAGGCCTACTCAGACTGTTTTGGTGATGAAAACACACTTCCAACAGCAGTCTCCACCCTTATCCTGATGCAAAACTGAAGTATTTCTCCCAGGCGCGTGTTCCCTGGCAGGTACACCAGCAGATGTTTCACCAACAGCAATTCAGGGCTACCAGGGAAGCCACAAGACACTTGCATGTGTAGCAACAGAGGTTTTGTGGGACACTTCAGTAAGAGATTGCCTTCCCCCTCATTTCTCATGAACAGTTGCTATCACAATTGTGATTCCTGACAACCCCATCAGTCATGTGCACTTCTGGTTCATGAAGTGCTTTGAAAGGCAATCATTGGGCAGCTGGGAAATATCAGCTGAAATCCCAAGTGCTTTGTCATAGCAAGCAGCCAAGTACTCTAATCACCTATGCTTAAAGGTATGTTTTACATATTCCCACCCCTTCTTTTTAAATTATATGAGTGTGGGAGAGAAATAAGACAGGGAGGCAATGTACAGGCCTTGAATATTTACTACAAGATCCTTCTGAGAAACTGTATCTGAATAAAACATAAAAAGTAGTATTTTGTAGAAAGTAGCAAATGCCAAGGAACCACGATTATTTTTTAAATTATTTTTATTTTAACTATTTAGTGAATAAATTATGTTAACAGTTGATTTAAAACTCATATAGAAGTCCAATAAATCCCAGAAAAATAACAGTGGCATCAGTTTTGTTAGACAAACCGTGATCTTTTCAGAAACTTTATTGAGCAACAAGCACAGTCATGCTTAGGACATTGGGCATCACACAAGTAAAACCAGCACAGAATATTGCTTGCTCACATACATCAACACAAATGTGCACTAATCTTTCTCATCCTTCCCTTGCAGTTGATGCAAAAGATATTGTGCCATGTTCTGATGACCTATTGGTAAGCAGAAAGAATAGAAGAAAGCTGGTGACAAAACAGCTGGAGGGTTCCCAAGATCTCTGTTGAATGCTGAATGCCTTACAAAACCTGAAATTATGAGTATACTATCTTTTGTGGTTCCATATGCACCTCTCACTCCCACTTTCACAACTGATACTTCTTTCTCTCCTTTTGCCTTCTTCTGTTGGGGGCTTCAATTCTCTCCAGGGCACTGAGTTCAGAAAAGGTGTCTTCATTCATCAGCACTTTCCCCCTTGTGAACAGGATCAGTCTCTGATCAAATGTGGTTAAGCTGCCTAGGATACTCTAATCAAGGCAAATAAACAATAAGACAGCTGTTAAATTTGAGGGTTTTGTAGGAAATAAAATTTAATACACAGGCATTGGAATGAGATCTTAAAAGTATGCATATTCATACTTCTTCACACCAGCTCCCATAAGGATGAATTAATTGCTTTCCAAAGCCTGCAGTTATAAAAGATGCAGGGGACTATCAGTATTCTTGGGCCAAAAAATACAGAAATGAGGCAAGAACCATTATGAAACATGTTACAAGTGATGCTGGAATATATATTGCTCATCACTGCATTAAAGACCTAAAGAAGACCCACTGCTTAAAAAAATTCCTGCTTGGACATTTTAATCAAGCTTATGCCAATGATATGCAAAAGAATAAAGAAACACAAATTTCAATCCTAAACTTCCTTCCTGGAGAAGAAAACATTTCAACCAGCTCAGCAAGCCAACTCGAAGTCAGCAAGTAACTATCACTGGTCCCTTCAATTCCAACATGCAGCTACAGCATGTAAATAAAATTTTGGACTCTTAACTCCTGACCTAGAAATGCAAAGGATGGAGTGTTTTATATTTATTTTACACTTCTTTATAAAAGTCATGTGGGAATATTGATGCTGGATTAGATGAAAGAAGTATTTGAAGGTTCTGAATATTTTGTTTGAATGCTAAATATCAGTTCTTGTACATTTTCTTAATTAGTATTCAGTCAAGATTTGATGCTAGGTGTAGCCATCTCTCCTGCCCAAGTCCAGCATTAAGGAATGATTAGTATCATTTTGGGTGATTGTTTTATTTAGGATTGTTGAGCCATGTTAACTGTAAAATTGGTATATTTCTCAATTTTAATCTACCTCATACTCCTACTGTCCCCTACAAATTTACCTCCCGCTCCCTCTTCAAGGTGTGGGAAAAAAAAGGAGGGGGGAAATTTTGTGACCTGCAACTAAAGACTGAAGGTAAAATGAAGCATGCATTAACACACACCTGCTTGAGATAATTTTCCTTCCTTGGTGATGTTTGCCTTTTATCTCTTCCAGGTCAGGTTCAGCTGAAGATCCTGGTCTCCCACAAGGTCTGCACCCTTCTCAGTAAACTCATTATCAGCATGAGCTTCTGGACCATTTATTCCAGGTGTTACTGCAGCTCAGGGTCATTCCCAAGGACTCGATCATCCAATTCCATCTAACTGCAGAAATGTGAGGTGCACATGGGCATGCACTGGTGTGAAGAACAAATGAGGGAGAAGAGCTTTTTCCTTCTTTCTTCACTTTTTTTGTACAACTCTTGCAGTTTCTCTACCTTTGCTTGTTGTTGATCCACACTTTACTCTCACTTTTGCCTTTACTTTACAATGACCCAGAAAACCTTTTGTTACCAAAAATGTCTTTTTCTCATGCTTCTACAGTTCCTTGAGGGCAAAAGCTTTGAGGAAATAAAGATCTGATCATCTAGAAGCCTCCCTGGTGATGTACCTGCCCACTACAACAGCTAGGGCAAGCTACAGAGACACTTTTGAAACAAGCTGCATATACTAAAGTAGTGGAGAGAAGGAGAAATTATACAGAAATGGTGCTGCATGAAAATCTCTGGGAGATGAATTCTTCAAAAGCTTTATCTAAGTGGTCACTACTACAGTGATGTGGGAAATAGTGGATTGTTGCTGACTGGGGTTAACAGTGCTGGCCCAGGCGTTTAAATTTACTGGTTTAAATTTAAATTTACTGGTTCAAACATAGAACTATACCTGTGTTATTTCAAACTGGGTGTGGGCACATAAAAGTATATGTAAAAAGGAAGTGCAAAAGGAAAATGCCACAGTGCCCCAGGTTACATCTGGATTAATTTAATGCAACAGGTAATTTAATATTATTGGTTCAATCCAAGAAGAAGTGCCAAGCTTTGTTCAAAATAAACTATTAATGTATAATTCATCTGCCATGAAGTTAGGCTTGAAAAATTCATCATGTAATTTCACCTCAGGGTGTTCTGCAGCCCATGAAATCTATAGTCTTTTTTATCTTGCCTGGAATAATTCTTTCTAAAAATTCAGCATCTTCAATGCTGCTTGTGAACGTTGCAAGAAACCCTCAGGAAATTATTTAATAAGCAATGACCAATTGGATATTGATGAGCAATAACTACATTCCAATTTAAAAAGTCCTGAAAATACACATATATTTTTTTCAACAAAGTCTTATTATCTGTCAGCAGTTGATCGTCAATACAATCATCACACATGCTCATCCACAAAAGAGTAGTTCCTTCCATATAAAATAAAATGTACAAATTCTTTAATGAGTATTGTTTCCATCATTTCAAAGAAAAGAAAAAGCCATTAATGATGCTCCCTCTATTACACCAGAGTTTCTTTGAATGCTTTTTCCATTTATTTCTGATTTTTGTAGGATTTTCTGAAATCCTTTATTGAGTTGCTCTTTCAAGGGCTATTTTCATCTGACAGTTAACAGTAATTCCAAGCTTAATTTGACGGACACAATTGTTGTTTCAAGGAGATTTCTAGCGAACTTGTGATGTTCAGCAGTTACTGTTACTTCTATGATACAATACATGTAACATAGTAAACATTATCAGATTCACCAGAAACATTCAGCCTGAACCAAGTTGTGCTTAGTTTAAATCCTGTCATACACTCAGTTGTTACAAACTTCCTCCAAACAGTTCTTGGGCATGTCCCGTGAAAACCCTGAGTGACCTCACACTAGCTCTAAAGGCATCCAACAGTTCCCACAAAGCAGTCCTCTCTCCTCTCCCCGGCCTCAATTAATGTATTAGCTCAGGATGCAAGATTCCTAACTTTCAAAGGAGTCCAAATGTATCACTTTATCATATAGGTCAGCTTCACTACAAGAAAGACACTGAGGAGCTGCAATGTGTCCACAGAAGGGTCTGGAGCACAAGTCCTGTCAGGGAAGCTGTGGGAGAAAGGGGGCTCAGAGAAGACCTTATCACCCTACAACTTCCTGAAAGGACGTGGTAGCCAGGTGGGATTTGGCTTCTTCTCCCAAGTAACAAGCAAGAGGATGAGAGAATATGGCCTCCAGTGTGCCAGGGAAGGTTTAGACCAAAGATTGGGAAAAATTTCTTCATAGAACAGGATGCCCAGGGAAGTGGCTGAGTCACCATCCCTGGAGGTGTTTAATAGGTGTATAGATGTGGCACTTGGGGACATGCTTTGGTGGTGAACTTGGCAGTGCTGAGTTAATGGTTGGACTTGATAATCTTAAAGGTCTCCTCCAACCTAAAGAATTCTGATTCTATATCATCCATTTCCAATACTGACCTGTAATAATAGCTGTATGTTCATCTCCACATGATATAAGTACAGGCTTGTCATTTTTGAACCAGAACTTGCTAGGAATATCTTCTGCAAATTTGCTTTTCCCGAATGTGAAAACAGCACCTGACTCTGAAACACAAAAATATGTCAGCTTTAGTGAAAGCAAATTTTGCCTCACATATTTTGAAATAGATATGCTCTATCAATGCTCTATCAACTCAGTGGCACATTTTATTTTCTTATCTTTCTCTTCCTTCTCTCAGCCTTCAAAACATGGGTTGGCAAAACTCTCATTTCACCCAAACAGGAGGAAGAACTTTCCTGTGTGAGTGGCAGAGCACTGGAACAGGCTGCCCAGAGAAGCTGTGGAGTCTCCACCTCTGGAGATATTCAAAACCTGCCCGGACACAATGCAGTGCAACCTCCTCTGGCTGAACCTGCTTTACCAAGAGGGTTGGACCAGATGGTCTCCAGAGATTTCTTCCAAGCCCAACCTTTCTGTGATTCAGTGGTAAGACCATGATCTAAAAAATCCAAAGAAAACCACCCCAAAATAAAGTCCAAGCAGCTCTTCAGGCTTTGTAGTCTGCTTGGTTTCTCAGTTCTTCACGGTCTCAAAAATCTTAGCAACATAGTTGCTAAACCACAAAATGTTACCTATTTGTTCAGCTTTTGGTTAGGCATGTGATTTGACAGAAAGTACCAATTCTACAGAAAAATACATGAACTTACAAGTTAAATAATTTGTCAAAACCCTTGCAGACAATGTCAGGTCAGATATAAAAGCTGACTTAGACCTCCTATTTTAAAATGTCAAAGCCTGTGCTATAAAACATAGATTGTTTAAAAACAAAACCAAGAATAAACCAAACCTTTTCCTTGTAAATTTTGTTAGCATGTAACACATGTTAGGAAATACACACAATAACAATAGACTGTTTCTGAAAATTATATTGAGACAACTTAGTGCATTAACTTTCAATGAAAACAATCTCATCAACAATATGCACCCTAACTCCAAAACCTAAAAGTTCTTTCTTAAACTGTATATTTGATTTGCATTTAAAATAATTATTTAATGCAAAAGCTTCCCCTATTTACAAAGCTATTATATTATATATCAGATGGAACAGACACGTATACCTCACTAGATGTGTTTTTCCCTTTCACTCGCTCAACAAGCTTTGTGCAGACAAACTCAAGCCTTTTTAAAGAAAGAGTTTTTTCCTTATTTTACCTAGACACACCTACAACTACAGACAAGCTAAACAGCATCTAAAAATTCTGTTAGAAGTTTTCATCTCCAGCCGGACAGCCATGCACTTCTGAATTTTTTAGCAATCTCTTCAGCAGGTAGAGAGCTCTCTGGTTCATGTCTTTTCCCTTCAGGAGGGTTAACATGAAAACATTTTATGCCCTTTATTCAATGTATACAAAAAGCTGATACATTTTCCAATGCCTTTTGTATCTCATTCATTTGACTAAGCCACAACATCTCACAACTGGACACAACTACTGTGCCCTGTTCTGGGCTCCTCACTACAAATGAGACATGGAGCTCACAAAGTGGGTCCAGGGAGGGGCAACAATGATGTTTGGGGGACTGGAGCATCTCTCTCATGAGGAAAGGCTGAGGGATTTGGGCCTGTTCAGCCTCGAGAAGAGATGGCTTACAGGGAACCTTACTAATGTGTATAAATATCTAAACCCAAGGGGTGCCAAGAAGATGCAGCCAAGCTCTGCTCGGTGGTGCTGAGCAATAGGGCAAGAGGCAGTGGGCAGAAACTGATGCTCGGGAAGCTCCACTTGAACAAGAAGGAGAAATTCTTTCCTGTGCAGTGACCACGCGTGGTGTGGAGTCTCCCTCACCGGAGGTACCCCAGAACCATCTGGACACAATCCTGTGCCATGTGCTGTGGGATGACCCTGCTGGAGCAGGGAGCTGGGACCAGACAACCCGCGGCGGTCCCTTCCAGCCTGGCCCATTCTGTGCTTCAGCGCTGCCACCACTTTGAAAACTGAACCCACCAACTCGGCAAATTAAATCCCACAGGATATACACGAGGTGTTTGTTATCCCAGCAACGAGGCAACGTTTGAACATTACCCTGGGCCAAACCGCGACACAAACCAACCATTAATGCTCAGAATTACCCGCGCCCCCACCAGTGCCTGGCGCTGCC
>NW_005054374.1:2001233-2010487 GCF_000277835.1 Geospiza fortis
GGCAGGGGGAAAGGCCTGGCACAGGGCTGTGGGCATGTCATCACAGGATGGGCTGCACTGGAAACAACCTCTGGGATCACCGGGTACAACCTATGGCCAGCGCCACCTTGGCACTCAGTGCCACATCCAGTCTTTCCATAAACACCTCCAGGGATGGTGGCTCCAGCATCTCTCTGAGCAGCTGGCAGTGGGGCAGCAGTGGGCATGGCACAGCACCCTGAGCTCCTGGGGAAAGCTGCTCTATGAAATTGACCCCCACAGTGCTCAGGTGGTGCCCCTGAGGACCCCGGACCTTGTGTTGGCCACATTGATACTGGACCCAGGGCTGATGATCTCCTTTTCTTTCTCTTCCCACCTTTTTTTTTTTCTTTTATTCTTTTATTTCTCTTGCTACTAGGAGATGAGGAGCTAACTTATACCAATTAACATGCCATGTGTATAATTTACTAATAAAAATTTACTAATAAAACTTTGTAAGTTTTTTTGGACCATCTGACATTTGCTGTTCCTTTTCAGCCCCAGGCATCTGTAAATCTTGGCTGCTCCCTTCCTCTTAGGTGAGACTCATTCACAGGAGCTTGCTATGAAATTGGTCCATGTAGGATTTGGGATCAGGCAGCCTCTGTACAGGGGTGTGGTAGATTGGCCTTCACTGGACACCAGGTGCCCACCAAGACACTTCATCTCTACCCCTTCTCAGCTGGACAGAGGAGACAAGACAGGAAGCATAGGTTGAGAGAAAGCAGTTTCCTAAAGCAAAAATGAAAGGTTGCATGCACAAAAGCAAAGTAAAAAAACAAAAGATTTTTTTCTCTTCTTCCCATCAGCAAGTGATGTCCAGCCAACTACCAGGAAGCAGGACTTAAGCACCTCATCTTTGCTCCAGAAGGCACATATTGTAAAATAATGAATGTTCCCCCTTCTGCCTCCCTTTCTTAGTTTTTCTATCTGAGCTGGCATAACATGATATAAAATATTCCTTTGGTTAATTTGGGTCAGCTGTCCTAACTGTGTCCCCCTCCCAAGATCTTGTCCACCACCAACCTATAGATGAGGGATGAGAAGATGGAGGAACAGCGTTGGTGCTGTGGCAGTGCTGCTCAGCAGTCCCCAAAACTCTTGGGGTGGCATCAGCACCTTTCCGGCTGCCAGTGCAGAGCCCAGCGCTGGCAGGGCTGCTGTGGGAAAATGAGCCCAGCTCAGCCAGACCCAGTCCAAGGTGTGACCTGACAAAGGCTGCAGGATGGGACTGGGGGCCTGGGGGCCTCGACCACATTTGCTTTGTCTGCTGTCGTTTCTCCTGGGCATGACTAGTGAAACAAGCTCAGTCCCAGGGGCTGGGCTTGAAAGTCATGGGAGTCATTTGCCAGAGGACAACCAAGAAGGAAACCATAGCCTGACATTCTTCTCTTTCTTCCCTTTCTTCTCTTTCTTCCCTTTCTTCTCTTCCATTCCCTCACACTCATTTCTTTAGGATTTTACTTCTGTTTGACATTTCCCCTGGCAACTGCTGCATTTCCCAAGCATCTCAGGGCTGGTTCAGCATGAGAGGTCTTGAGCAAATCCCACCAGGAGCTATCACCCTGTGTGATGTTTTCACAGCTGTCTTTCCCAGAAGTCAAACTTCTCTCTTGTATGTTTTAATTATAAGTTCCTTGCATTGTAATTTCAAGGTATCACCCTCTCTGACAGATATGCCATCACCTTGATTTACCCTAGTGTGTCTCTCCTTACAGGGAGGAGGAAATGAGAAAGTAATGGTCATATTTCAAAAGCACCTACAGTGTAGGCGGCATAAAATCTTATCTGACAATTATATTTGAAGGTAGAAACTTAAATTAAATCACTTTAGTATTTAGCAATTGACCTACTTCAGATTATACAGCAAGCAGTTTAGCCTAAGGAGGTAGGCAGGCTGCAATATTTCTGGCCCCCATGCTGTTTAACACTACCACAGCAGAACTGAAAACTTGGTCCAAAACAAAACAAAAAAATAACCAAAACCACCCCCCCTCAAAACAAACAAACAAACAAACAAACAAAACCACCAAAGGGAAAACTCAAACAACAACAAAAAAAAACCACCCAAACACCAGAAAAAAAAAAACCAAGCAGAAAAATAAACCACTAAAAAAACCCGAGGAAAATGTAGATTTCTTTAATGCAGACTACTTCATTATTGTCAGGGCCCCAAAAGCATGAATAAGTCTTTATGCCCTGCCCAGTTCCTTAGCCAAGGATCCCCCAGAACCCTCATTTAGGCTCAGCTCAGGGCCAGCAGTCCCTGCCTGCGCTGTACTAAAGCCCCCATGGCCACAGTTCCATCCCTAGGGGGGCACCCTGCTCATGCTGATCCTGCAAGTCTTCTTTTGCCTTTTTCTATCAGCACATGCTCCTGTACAAATATTTGACCCAAAATAGCTATAAAATAGTATTGACACAGGTGTGATGTGACATGATGAGCCCACACAGAAGAACACAAACTGCGAGTGGTGCAATGGGCCCTGGGAGAAATCTTTGTATCTGTAGGGTTTGGCCAAAGAAAGGTTCAGGGTCAGCCCCAGCCTGGCCCAGCCCTGGCTGGACCAGCCAAAACAAGGACCTTGATTCTTGGTTTTCCCTCATTTGCACAGCAGCACAGCTCACTCTCTGCTTCCTACAACTTCCTTTCTCATAACTTTGTTTGTGGGTTAAGAGAAGTCTTAATGCAAACTGAAGATGCTGTTTAATAGGAGGAATTTCGTCAGTATTGCAAAACTAGCAGGGACCAGCAAGCAGCTGCTGCGACAGTTTTGGTGAGCTTATCCTTTAATTTTATCTGGTGTGTGGTGTTTGGTCAGAAACCTGGAGTCAAAAGCAGCGGAATCCTGTGAAGGAGTGAGTGTTCTAGAGAAAGGCTCTGGGGGGCTTTTCCCTGCAATTTTAGTGTCCTTTTGCCTCATCAGGCAGCAAGGTCTGTGGCTTCAGGAGACTGGAGTATCATCGGTTTTTAGTGATTGTGAAGTACCATTAATTTCTTCTGTGGGATTTAGCTGCAAAGTCAGGAAGGAGTGTTTATTCTTGAGGTCAGTGTGTGCTGCAGGTACTGTAACCAGTAAATAAGTATCTGAATAAAGGTAATCTATCTGCATTTAGACATATATCATGGCCAGTTTGGGTGAGGAATTCTCTCCTTGAAGCTGCAAGGTGAATCTCTGCCTCATTATTTTGTGTCTGTATATACCCTAGAGGCATGCAGCAAAAGCATGATGTGATGGGAGATTCAAAGTCAAGCAGGCAGACCCTCCTCTGTGGCCTGGCTTTGGGTTCTTTCTGCACCCACATATCTGTGTCTGTCCCCCCAGTTTCAGGAAAGTTCCTGGACGACAGCGTTTCACTAAGCTGCTTCTCAGGTTTGTCACATCTCCAAAATCAGGTTAAAATTTTAGAGCTGAAAGTCAATTCTATGTTTTCTTATAGTTTTAGGTCAGCTTCAATAAGAATAGAATAGAAATACATAACAAATGATTAGTTCTAGAAAACAATATGCAGAAATTTCACACTCACAGGAATCCTAATATGCAGTAAGTAATTTTCTTTATAATTTCTACATATTTACACCATATGAAAACCAAATGTTTTTCAAGTTCTATAATTTATTTGCTACAGATTTAAAGCAGTCCTAAAGGCTGGATGTTAAATTTCTTATGAATTTTGGATTTTTACTGCAGCCAGTTGGGAAATTTCTGCAGTTCACAGAGGTGGTGGAAAAGCAGGTTTGGAAAACAACTGTAGTAAAGCTGGTTTTCCAAGGAAGTAATCCAATTTGTTAAGTTCCACACACAGCATTGTTATTTTGGTGTTTTTTTTAACATTATAGCATAGCGTTGGCATAAGATATGACCACTGTCTGTGGGTATTCCCAGCTAAGCACACTGTGTTTGATGCTGCAGGATAACCTAATGTCTGTGAGTCTGTGCTAAGAGTCCAAAGTTGTGCTGTGCCTGCTCAGAAAGGAAGAAGCCAAAACTGCTTGACCTTGCATTCTGCCCGTTACATTTTAACTTTGGTATGTTGTCTCACGCTCCTTCTCTGGAATTAATTTTTCCACATCTGCCCCTCTTTCACATATGGATAACAGGGAAGGGAGCAAATTTCTTGGAGGTCATAGCAATAAAAAAGAATCCTCAAGAGGTCAGGAGCAGATCTGTAGTCCAACTTTCTGCTTGCAGCCTGTCAAACACCATTTGAGGGCAGCTATGCCCTTGCTTAGGCACCTCTTGAAAATACTTAAGGATGGTAATTCCAGATCTTCTCCAGTGACCAATTTAAATGCTTCACTATCTGCCAGTGGAGAAAATAGTGATGAATATTTCTCAGTCCACTTTTCAATCATGCCAGATGGTGAAACAAGAGCAATGAACGGAAGTTGTTGTTTGGCAAATTGAGATTAGATAATCTCTAAGTCCCTGGAAGGAATTGCAGGCTGAAATGAGAAAAACAAGGAGCAGCCCCAAAGCTGTTCTGGAAACAAGGAAGCAAAAGAGAGTAGGAAGCAGCAAGAAATTGCATAGATTTTAAAGCAGAACAAATTTGGGTTTTTCCCCACAAACAAGTTAAAAAAGCAAATCCCTGTTCTGAAAATTTAAAGTAATTAAAGAAGTCCCAATTATAAAACTATTTTCCTTTAGAATATGCACAATGAAAATTAAAGCAAATCTCATGATTATAAACTGTTGGTATTTAAACTCTTGGTATTTAAGAGTGGATTTCAGTGGCTTATCTTGGTGGGCTGTTTCTCATGGTGTGGTAGAAACTACCTGACCCATGAAAGACCCTACGCTTGCTTCCATCTTCTTCCTCCCTCTGTTTTGAGCTGTGAGTGTGATTGAAAATGTCCAGCAGACAAACATTTCCCATCTGCTCTGGGAGCCCACAGGGCTTTGGGACCTTGTCACCTGCACCTGCACAGCTCCCTTGGGAGGCACAGCAGAAACAGCACCCCAGGAGCCTCAGTAATTCCCCTCTGTGATCCATGGCACACGCTGCAATGGTCTGGAATTCCAGTTTCCAGCAAGGAAAAGATGTTCCTGCCCTCTAAGGCAAAGATCTGAAAGGGCTGAAACCCAAGTGGAGCAAGATTTCACAATGACATTTCACTGCCAGCCTTCATGATTTAACCCAGGGCTGTTTTAGCACATGGACTGGGGAAAAAAATCAGGGGCGAGTTTTTGGCTGGAGCTGCCATGGGTAAAGACAGATGCTGTGAAAGAAACAGCAGGTAAAGAAAGGCAGAAGAGAAAGGAGGACACAAAGAGCACTAAGCTGGGAAGGTGGCACTCTGAAAACCAAAGCGGAACCTACTGAAAGGGAATGGGGCAGAAATAAAGAATTGGAAAGCTCTGAAATGGCTTAAACCCAAGCGGAACAAGAGCCCTGAGGGACAGCCCTCATCCCTGGCCTGCAGCTGCACATGGAGCCCCTGCCCACAAGTCCCTGGCTGTGTCCATCTGGCCAATGCTGTGTGCCATGTTTAGCCCACCCTCCAAAGCCAGGGCTCTGCAATGAGGGGCTCAGGCTGTCATGTGGGATTGTGTCCAAAGCCTCATGGGGGTATTTCTGGGCATATTTTCCTAGCTGTGGACTTCAGGGCTTGGCAATTAGCAGGCGCTGCATCTGAGCCTAGTCTCAATGGTGAGCTAAAGGGAAATATAAAACACAAACACAATTGGAAATAGAAAAGCATTAGCTGCACTTGGTCCACTTCTTTGCACTGCTTTGGTCTCCATTTCATTAGATAAGTCTAAAAATTCTGGCTTTAAATAAATGTTTAGCTCATACCCTTCAAAACCTTAGCAAGAGCACAGTGTGGGCTGTGTAGAGCTAAGGAGGGCTGTAAGTACAGAGCCAGAAAAAGGGCTGAAGTGTCACACTTCCCTGTTAACCTTTAGCCTGTGAAACAGGGGTTGGACAAGACTTTCATTAAGATGCCTCATTTAATCTAGAGGAAATTTGATCATGTAACTTCTGTGGGTGATTATCAACATCCAATTTCATGTGATTCTGAAGTCCTAAATCTGGATGGAGGCCAGAATACACTGAATAAACACCACATGTCCAGAATGTCTCTTCTGTGGTACAGTAAGGCTGTTTTGTTGGGCTTTTTTTACCCTTTTCCCCAATGTAATGAAGAGATTTCATACACATATAAAGAAATGCCACTTTTGTGAGAGTGGGATTGGAACATGGCAAGTGTCTACTCAGGCACAAAGCAAAAAGGAGGGGGAAACAGCACCAAGATCCATTTCTGTTGTTCTGTTCCCAGAAAGGGCAGCTTTGGGGTCTGCACATAAGTAATTTTTCCAGGTTCTGAATGGCTTTATTCGACAGGCAGCATACAGTTTCCGCATCTCAGAAGACAGAAGAAATTACATCTAAAGTACATTTTATAACACAATTTGAAACATTGTTACAGTGGCCATGGATACAGTGCATAGTGGGATATGATGCCTGTCTGACAGGAGTTATTTAAACTAATTAACATAGTCCATCAGGATAATCCAGCTAGGTCATGTGAGAGGAGTGGGAGAGATTTCAGCTCACTGGCTTTAGCACTTATATAATTTAGCATTGAATGGCAAAAAAATGCACATTTTCTTCTCTTTTGGCACAGGTATGGGACACCAGCTCAGATGAATGTTGATCTGAAAGGTCGGGACCTCCTTACTCTACAGAACTACACAGCTGATGAACTGAAGTATTTGCTGTGGATGGCATCAGATTTGAAACAAAGGATAAAGCATGAAGGAGAGGTAAAATTATTTAACTGTCATTTAGGTCCCTCAGATGTTGAAATAAATACTGTTCTGAAGGGTATTGTGAAAAAGCCTTTCAGCTGTCTTGTCCTAATCAAAATCTCCTGAGGTCTTAAATACTGTAAATCATGCGCTGCAAATCAAAGAACCTTCCTGCAAAGTGTCCAGAGATATTCTTTAAACACTTCAGAGGATTTTGTGAGTGGAAAGGTTAAACAGATTTGTGCAGCTAGCTCCCTGTTGTCAGCTAACCCCATCCATCCACACATGGTGTACATGCAGTGCTAAATGTAGGAAACAAAGACACTTCCCTGCATGGGATTAAATTAGTATCTGAGTTCTCCTTAATGCTGGCTCAAATTGAGTGCCAAAATGCACTTGCTTTTGGGCCTAGAATTACTTCTTTGCCTTTAACCTTTCCACTGCTAGTAAATTTATTGAAGGGCAGGAGAACAAAACCACAGGTTAGAAACCCCACTTTTGCTACTTTTCTAATGGTGAGTTAAATTTTGCAAGAAGTATTTCATACTTTAAAGACTATAGCAATTATAAAATTGAAATAACTTCATTTTTCATGTTTCAGTATTTGCCTTTGATGCAAGGCAAATCTTTGGCCATGATTTTTGAGAAGAGGAGCACAAGAACAAGATTATCTGCAGAAACAGGTAGGTCTGAGCAATGGCACAGTGAGACTTTATATGAAACTGTATACATTGAGTATGTACTGAAAAACACTGCATAATTTTGCATTTAGCAATTTCTACTCAGGAGAAACCTAAACTTTGAAAACAAAAATAAAAGAATGGTGGCTGTTTGTGTTTCACCTTGCATATTAATTTCACAAGCATATGGCTTTCATCACTGAAATTTTGTCAAAATCTTCCAAAACATGGTAGATCAGAAATAAAGTAACAGGCAGAAATAAGCATTTCTGGTGCAAGCTCCCAGCTGTACTGGCAAGATGTACATTTCCTAACATCTACTTCAGTAAGCATCACAAATTTAATTTTTTGCAAGCTCTAATAAATATTTCTCTAATGTAATACGCATTACCATTGTTACATTTCAAAATACGTGCTTAGGCTGGGAATACAGTAATGTCTTGATATAAATTCAGGGGAAAAATTAACATGATTACCTACAGGGGAAGATAACTTGATGGAGACTCAAGGATATTAGCCTAATCATATCAGGCACTGGAACATTTTTCTTTTAGGTTACAGTCCTGAGACACTGAAGCATGTACCTATGGTATCTTTATTTACATGGTAGTTGTTCTGAATTCTTTGGCACTGCTGAAATAAATCACTCATCAATCAATCATTCATAGCAAGAAATAATTCTGAACTGGTGATGAAGCAAGGAAGAACTTGCTCTTCTCTCATTTAAGTTGACCCAGCATCCTTCACTTCTCCCTAGAGAAGGAACAGGAAACCTGTTGAGTATTCACATTTCTTTACAAGTTGTAAGAGAGAAGGTAAAAATAATGGAAGGAAGAAGCAGATACATTAATTCCAAGCATTTCTGAATTTGCCTTTGTATTGTCTGGCACAGCCATTTGCCTGCTGATCCTGCTCTTTAAGCAGACATGTTGTTGCTTTCTGTTTTCTCCTGATAATGAGGACTTACTAGTGTGCTTTCCCTCTTGGTAAAGACCACCCACCTTTTAATTCCTGAGTTTTTAGTCCAGTTTCTTGTTTCCTGCCATCCTGGTGTATGGCCAGGTAATGAAATCTCTGGATCTGTTTATCCTTCATTCTTCTGTATTCTGAGGGAAACACTGCTTAGTCCTTGGCTTTTGAAGGCTTATGGAAGGGGGAAGCTCAGGAAAGTTCAAATGAATTAACTTAAGGATGTGAGTTAATGCACATAAATTCATCCAAGGGAGAATTAAGCTCCAGTGAAATTTATTTTTGAGTGAGAGCTTCCACAAGAGAGTTTAATGCAGTTTAGCTTCTGTGCATTAACTTCACACCTTCAGTTAATTGGTCGTAAGTCTGTTAAGCCTAAGACTTTGCTTCAAAGGCAGACTCAAGTTTTTTCTGTCCACAAAAACTCTATACATTTCAGCTGCTTTTTTAACATAAATTATTCCCTCCTTGGAATTTCTAACTCAAAACAAATGTGGAGCCACATGTGTTCCTTTTAGCTAAACAAGATAATTTAATACCAATTTTCTAATGTCTAGTGAAAGTGGACAATTGCAGTGGATTGAAGTGTTTATTTATAAAGTTCCTGAATTCATCTCAAATAGTTCTTCCCAAGAGTTGCCCCTTCAATAACTTGAGAGAGGTCACTTGTAGGGCAATGTCCTGGGGATGAGATTAATCTAAACAAACCTTGCAACCCTCAGGAACAGCTAAATCAGTACATTTCATTACAGAGCAGAGACCTGGAAAGCACTGATTAGAAAATCTTCCTTGTGCAGTGTCTAGGAGTTTGATGGGATATGCTAACATC
>NW_005054374.1:2010497-2016738 GCF_000277835.1 Geospiza fortis
GTCCCTACACCTATAAAGAATGACTATTGAAAAAGAAATAAACAGCATGGTAAAAGTTGGAAGTAATCTCTGACGGTCATCTGGTCCAATCACCTGCTCAAGGAGGGTCTTCTAGAGCCAGTTGTCCAGGACCATGTCCAGAAACCTTTTGAATATCTCCAAGGATGAAGATGCCACAATCTTCTGTGGCAACCTATGCCATTGCTCAATCAGCTTTTCAGTAAATAGAATTGACTGTTTGAGGGATCTTCAGTTTGTGCCCATTGCATTATTGAAAAACACCTGGCTCTGTCTTCTTCGCCTCCTCCCTTCAGGTGTTTATATACATTAGCAAAATTCCCCCTGAACCTTCTGTTCTCTAGGCTGTGCTGTCCCAGCTCTCTCAGCTTTTCTTCTTGTCTTGGTTTGGAAAGACAGGAGTCTGCTAAGGAAGGCAGAAGCCTCCCCTAAAATGGAGAATGTACACCCTCCCCACCCCTCTGAATTGTATAAATTTTAAATTAAGTGGCCTTCAGGCAAAAAAGATGGGAGCAGGAAATCACAGTTCTTTAATAGGGAAGAAAATAAAAGGATAAAATAAAACAATGCAGTACACTAGAACAACACTGACAGAGTCAGAACCCAACCTGACACCCTGTGGGTCAGGGTGTTGGTAGCAGTCCCATTGGACATGTGGCTGCAGCCCTCCTGCAGTGTCAGGTGTGGTTCTGTTGGAGCAGGGATCCTGTAGAAAAGGGTGTAGTGCTCCTCCGAAGATTCAGTGGAAGAAGAGTCAGCTTCTGCTCCTCTGGGGTATCCAGTGGAGAAGCCATGCAGTTATTCCAGGACCTCCGGACTATATCCAGGTAGGAATGCTTGGCTCCTCCCTGTGGGCAGAGCATCTCACAGTGGGATGTTATAGTTCTTATCAGCCATGCAGTGACATTCAATAGTCTGTTATCAGCAGATGTCCCCTCCCGAGGGAGGTGTGAACGTGGTCACTCAAAGAGAGAGATAAGGCAAACTGCCCACTTGACAAAAGACAACTGCCATACAGATGGTGATAGAATACATCTTGCCTTGCAATCTGGAACACTTCTCACATGAAATATGCTTCAGTCCCTCAGCCATCTTTGTGACTCTTTGTTAGCATGGACATCCCTACTGTATCCCATATGACAACGTTTCTCATACTGAGGACCCCAAATCCAGACTCTCGAGGTCACCAGTGCTGTATAAAGAGGAAAGATCACTTCCCTCCACCTCCTGGCAGTATTTATCTGGTGCAGTCCAGGACACCATTCACCACCCTTGCTGGAAAGGTACACTGCTGGATCATGTACAATTTTCTGTCCACCAGGACTCCCAAGTCCTATTCTGCCAGGCTGCTCCCTAGATGGGAGGTCCCCATCATGTCCTGGTGCAGGGGCTGTTCTTCCTCAGGTGCAGGACTTTGCATCTCTCCTTGCTGAACTTCATGGGGCTCCTGTCAGACCATTTTCCAGCCTGTCAAGATCCCTCTGGACAGCAGCATGACCCTATGAAGTACCAGCCACCCCTCCCAGTTTTGTGTCATCAGCAGAGTTGCTGAAACCACACTGGGTCATAGAGACCCTTAGCACAAGTGTTAAACAGGACTGGACACAAATGGACCCTGAGGGTACTGCTGGTCACTGGCCCCCAACTGGAGTTTTTGCTGGTGGCCACCACTCTCAGGCCTGGCCATCTGGACAGTTCTGAGCCCATCCCATGCTCTGCTTATCCATCCAGGCATCCTCAGTTTGGCTAGGAGGATCTCATGGGAGCCACTGTCAATGGACACCATGAAGTCCAGGCAGACAAAACCCACTGCCCTCCCGTCATCTACCAGGCCAGTCATAGAATCACAGAGATTGATCAGGCTGCTCAAACATGACTTCCTCTTGGTGAAACCATGCTGACTATTCCTGACAATTTTCTTGTCCTTAATCTGCCTAGAAGTGGTTTCCAGGATTAGGTGCTTCATCACTTTCCCACAGATTGAGGTGAGGCAGCTTAGCCTGTATTCTCTGGGTTCTCCTTGCCCTTTAACTTAGGTGTGACCTTTTTGCATTTCTCACAGTTGTCCAGATCAATTGAAGATTATCAAAACAGTAAATTATGATGCATTGTAATAGATCAGTTGATATTTAAAGTATTCCAACATCCTGTTTCTCTGAACTGTTTTATTCTAATGACATTGCAACTGTACTGAATAATATACTTCTCTTTGGGGTGCAATCCATTGCCTCTTTAATCTTGTCCTAATGTGTATTTCTGAAACCCATACAATTTTACTATTTCTAAGAGAAGTAGTGATGTTGTAAGTTTAATGCAGAACTAGAAGTAACTTCCATAGAGTAGTGGCAAAGGAAATCCAGTTCTGTAAGCCTAGGAGATTTATTTCTATCACTGGCTATTTTATTGGAAAATGTGACATATCTGCTATTACACTGGAAAATGTCAGCTCTTCACAGCCAGAATCCCATACCCATTCTGCATAAAATTTTGTGTACTTTTTTGAAAACAGAACTATTCACATGGTCATATATTACTTGTAAAATAAACATCCTCAGGCATGGCACAAGTTGAGTGCCCTGTTTTTGTTATAGCTTTGGTGTAAAATAATCTGATTGTCACTGTTGCTCTTAAAATATACAGCTGCAGTTATGTTTCAGTGAATAAGTCATAAATAAATCCAACCATTTCACAGACACTGAATGCAGACTATATTTCACAGGGCAGGTAGGAAAGCTCAGCCTAACTTCTCTCGTTGTGCACTAGAATATACAAGATCTTAACAGCCTTAGGGGGGTTCAGTGCCACTGGCTTTAGTGGAATTACTCCCAACTCACTCCTCCTACACAGTAGGGTGAGAGGAACATGATGGCCATGCCTGAAGACTGCTACACAGAGTCACAGAAATAATTGCATCATAGCATATGAACTAAAGTGAGGATGATATTACATGGTACAGGGCCTGTTTTCTGTTGGAGTGTCTAAGTATTATTTAACTTGGCCTCATTACAGAGGGCCCAAATGCACCCTTAGTTTGCTCTTCACTTAAAAGAGCAGCTTAAAAATAACTTTAAAAAACTGCTTATCAGTTTTTAGCTTCTGCTTTAAGAATGTTCTGCAATTGCTGCCTAGGAGAGTTCTTTGTTATCAGTCTAAATGGAAAAATACTTTCTATTTTGTAAGTCCAGGCAGGCAATGAGGAAATTAATAAATGCAAATCCATATGTCTAGAAATTCAGAAAAAAATTCTTCCTTTGAGTCTGGGAAGATGACTGTGTGTCTCCTGGTGCCAGCCCCAGAACTGTGTAGCCAACCTGGGTACTACAGGATTCATTTTGTCCCTCTTGCCCCATGCAGCAGGGACAGCCTGGGATGAAGATTTAACTCATGTCCTGTCTGAAAGAATCTGCATAAGTGGGGTCAATAATGTGCCACAGCCTGAGGCTTGAAACTGTGTATTTTGAAAACTAACAGTAGTGAGAATTGTGGACAGGAGGTAATAATCTAATCTGGATTTGCAGTATGAACATGTAGTAGTTTACTGAAGA
This sequence comes from Geospiza fortis, assembly GCF_000277835.1. Taxonomy (NCBI): domain Eukaryota; kingdom Metazoa; phylum Chordata; class Aves; order Passeriformes; family Thraupidae; genus Geospiza; species Geospiza fortis. Next base: position 2,014,061 of record NW_005054374.1, read on the forward strand.
TACCACAATTCATATAAATATTTAGCATGTGGCCTTGGATAAGACCAGGTTGTGACAACAAAGGATTAGATCTCCCAGTTTAACACAGCACTCCAATGTTTATTTGCTGAATTGGTGCCTGCATACCTTCAAAAGCCACCATTTTTTTTTCATTTTCTACTGGCAGTCTGGATGAAAGAATCTGAAAAAGATTCTGTCTCTGTAACTATATACAAAGCTAGAGCACAAAGCTCTTGTATTTCCAGATGGAAAGTTTTGTATGGAAATATGTTCCCAGGCCCTGCACAGATGGCCAGTTCATGAGCAGAAAGCCCAACACATCAGGGCTCTGCCATGTACACAGACTCCAGGTGGCAGCTCTGACTGGGCTGTCTGATGTCTGGCAATTCTGAATGAATGTTCAGATTCCAGTTTTTTTACCTGGGCATCATTTCTAGAAAACAGAACATGTCCATTGGAGCATGCCTGGACTGCAAATCATCTACCAAAGTGTACGCATTTAGAATCCTAAAATGCAGAGCTGCTGTATTGTGTGGAAATTGCACGAATAAATAACTGACATAATTATAAATTACTCCAAAAAAATCCACAAGAATTTGGGAAGGAAAAGTTACTACCAATGACAGTTCATCCTTGAGGTCCTCACTTAAAATTTTGCACTGAGTAAACAGGCTGTAATGTGTAGTTTGTATACACTGTCCTTTAAATACAGTGTTTGTGTCTGAGCTGCAGAGGGGAGGTGAAAAAAGTAATAGTAGAATAAATGGTGCTTCATTCTTAAAAGTTTGCTCTGTGTGACTTGCAATATTGTTGAGATTTGGAGCAATCCTTAATGAAAACAACAAGCAATTTAAGAGGGCCCGTTCCATAAAATGAGTGTACACTGGCTAGGGGAGCAGAAATTTGCCCTTTATGTGGGACCTGGAGCATCATTACTTCTAATCTGACATTTAAGGAAATTGAGGCAGTCCAAACACAATGATTTTCTGGTATTGTTTTTATCTATTGTATTTTAAACTCCAGAGGCTGGCTGAACTGATGCAAAGCAGAAGACCTCCCCTCATCCCTGCTGCTGGCAGGAGATGCAAGTTAGTAAGAGTTGCTCCGTGTAAGGAGCCCAGTTGTGGGGCCCAGACCTGCTGCTGTACCTGCTGGTTTTATCTGTGAAAGGTTTCAATGTTCAGTCCTGGATTAATCCTCTTTTAAAGAGTAGCTGTGGGACGAAGTTTTTAATCCATGGCAGCCCTGTACAACCACCGTGCTGAAGCTGCAATGCGGGATCTGTCAGCAGTGCCATCTAATGGCCACAGCCAGCTTGAGCAGCTTTTGACCTTTTCTTCTATTTTTTTCTTCCTTTTCCACTCTTTCTCTCTCTCTTTTTAATTTTTTTTTTTCTAACAGCACGAAATTCATCAGCATCTCCATGACATCACATTTTGGTAAAGTGGGGGTCTCTACTGTGCTGTGCGCAGCCTTTCTCTTCCTGGCAATATAAATATAAAGATGGGCTGCTTTCTAGATTTTTGTCACAATAAAAGACCCATGCCCCCACAGTGTTGTCTCAACAAGGCTGGTTTGTCCATGCAAAGATTCTCTGGAAATTTCCTCCATCAGAAATGCTAGTGGCAGGGCAGGATCTGCCTGCAGAAAATTTCTGCAATGGAAGGGAGTTGTTCTTATCACACAGAAAATGCCTTACAGGGCTACATACAGCCCAGTTCAAATCCTACATTTTGTACATCCCCAGCTGTGGGATCCTGTTCCCCATGCTAGGATTATGCTAAACCATCTGTGGCAATTCATAAAACAGCCCCATCAGGGCCCATCCTCACAATGTGTGGGAGGGATGTAAATTGTCCCATGAGGGACTTTACACTCAGATTCAGTGGAAAAAGGCTTCAGACCTAAACCAGGCAAAGACAAAGAGACTCAGATGTTGATGAAAGGAAGATATTTCCTCCCCTGTGTCGGATGGTTGCTTGTGATAACTTTCTACTGGTGGTGCCATTAAAGTAAAGCAGCAGAGAGCCTGAGAGTTGCCTTTAACATGTAATTTGTCTTCATCCAAAACACTGTTCAGACACCTCTGAAGTTCCCCAAAGTGTTTTCTGTTCTTAAATGATGCTCAAATCTTTCCATGGTTTCCCGCTCAGGAGTGGATTTTACTCTTCATATCTAATCTATCCAGTTCTTTGGACCTCTGTGCAAATTCCTCATTATTAAGGTAGAGAGATGCTGGCAGGGCCTGAGACCTTTCCTCTTCTCTCTCACACATTATTATTTTTAGGGCACTTGGTTATTTGAGACCAAATTGAGGTTTGTTACAGTGTGTGAGGAGGGTTTTCTGTCTGAGTGACTTTACATGAAAGGCAATGTTGATCCTTGCAAGGATGTGGAAGCGCACCAGGTGACTCGGATGGTCCTTCTAGGATGCAAAGCCCCATGAAGCAGAAATGCAGCATGATGAATGGATTACCTGCCTCTGAACAGGGAGCAACAGTGGAGCTTGTGGCAATATGTAGCCCTGGAGCTTGAATCACTGTTCTTGTGATTACAGATAGGAACTCATGGCTAAGGATTTCAGTAACAAATACATTTGAGTGGGTTTATTCCAAAGCACATTTATTTGACATTTTGTGTGTAAAATGCTAAAAATTTTAACATTTTGATGTCCTGCT
>NW_005054374.1:2017023-2044801 GCF_000277835.1 Geospiza fortis
CCTGCTGAATTCTACTTCTATTTTTGAAAATGTATTTTCTATCAAGAAGATTTTGAATCCTGGCTGTAAATATGAGGTGCTGGTGTTTAGTTTCTCTTTCCTTTTTTAAATTTTTCCTCGCTGTAGGATTTGCTCTCCTTGGAGGACATCCTTCCTTCCTTACAATGCAAGATATACATCTGGGCACTAATGAGAGTCTCACAGATACAGCAAGGTTGGTAAAATGTCACTTGATTGATCACTGCATTTGGTTGTTGATTGGGCTGACACCTGTCTTACAGAATTTCGGAAGCTGATATTTTCTTTCTGGAAAATGTCAGAAACTAGTCCAAATATCTTAAATATTTACAGATCAGCTCAGAGAATCTGTAGCTCAGTAAAACTTTATTGCATCCTGTCAAGCTATCCTACACTTCCCACACTGTGGTGTTTGTGAGGTCCCCAGGTGAAGAGATGAGAATCTGACTTCACGTTCTCAGAAGGCTGATATATTATATTATATTATATTATATTATATTATATTATATTATATTATATTATATTATATTATATTATAATTATGCTATACTAAAACTATACTAAAGAATAGAAAGGATACAGACAGAAGGCTTAACAAGAATGATAATGAAAGCTCGTGACTGACTCCTCAGAGTCTGACACAGCTGGTGGTGATTGGTCATTAATTAAAAACAATTCACATGAAACCAATCAATATGCACCTGTTGGTAAACAACCTCCAGATCACATTCCAAAGCAGCCAAACACAGGAGAAGTGAATCAGATAATTATTATTTACATTTTTCTCTGAGGCTTCTCAACTTCCCAGGAGAAGAAGTCCTGGTGAAGGGATTTTTCAGAAAATATCACAGTGACGCCACACTGAGAATTATTTTGGCATATAGAGTGTTAATTAGAGTTACATTTACAAATGGAACAATTTTGTGGACCTCAGTAATCATGTAATTCCACTGATGATAGCACATATATTCTAACAAGACTCAAACCTTGTGGTTCTGCTGCCCTAGGAGCAAAATCAAAAAGCAAAGACACAATTTATGCAAGTTAGGCCAGCTGCTGGTAGTCCTCAGCCTGCTGAAGTAGTGTCCCTGCAGTGACAGGGTGGCACTGAGGGCCTTTCTGATCCCCTCATTTCAGCAGCATGAAGCTGGACCAACACTTTGTAGCCAGTTTCAGAATTCCTGTACCCTCCTTCCCAGCTGTACCCACTGCCAGGACTGCTGTGGAGGCTGAGCTGTGGCTCCCTTCCCTCATGGCATCCCTGGAAAATGTCAGTCATGCCCAGTCCCACATGCAGGGGTGGGGAGCAGCCTGTCTCCATTGCTGTGGCAGGGAGGACCTGAGCTCAGAGGTTTTCTACAGCCTCTGATGTTGCAGAAAGCTGGCAGAACATGAGGTCATGTGTTGCAGGTGCTCCTGCTGTTTTCCATGGCACTCCAGCTATTAAAGCTTCATCCAGCCTTAGCATTATCCTGCTTTCTAGGCAGCCCTTTTGCAGCCTGAGGTCGATTCAGTCAGGCCCAGCTGTTGGAAGGTTAGCAATGTCTGGGGGGTCCTTTTTGTTCTGGTGAAAGATATGCAGTGTCAAGGTCATCAGGCTCGATTCAAAATGTGCAAATCAGGCAGATGAGTTCCATTGCCTTTGCTGAATACCACAGTTCTCTTGCTGAATACCACTGTTTGAGAACTGTGTTGCTGTTCTCTGTGATGAAACCCAACAAAAATTAAATAAAAAAGATCAAACATTTGAACATTTAAAAATTTCTTTCCTTGTTCTTTTTTACTACTGAAATGGAAGACATATGGTGTTGATAGTAGAAAGTAAACATCTCAGTCTCTTGAGGCCTGAAGTACATAACTCTGCTAGATATATAAATCTGCCAGAATCAAAGTGAGCTGCAACAACAGAATCATAGAATATTTTGGGTTGGAAGAGACTTTAAGTATAATCTTGTTCCAACCCTCCTGTCATGGACAAGGACACTTTTCACAAGAACAGGTCATTCAGAGTCCCATCCAGCCTGGCCTTGAACACAGCCAGGGATGGGGCATCCACAGCTTCTCTGGGCAGCCTGTGCCAGGCCCTCACCATCCTCACAGTCAAGAATTTTTTCCTAATATCATCTAAACCTGTCAGTTTGAAGCCCCTAAATAGTCCCTTTCCATCTTTTCTGTGGGCTCTGTTCAGGTATTGGAAGGCTGCAATTAGGTCAGTTCTCTTTTCCAGGCTGAGTAATGCCACTTCTCTCAGCCTTTCCTTGTAGGCAAGGTGCTCCCTCCCTCTGATCACCTTGCAGCCCTCATCTGCACTACTGCAAAGCTTGCTGTGAACTCCAGCAGCCAAACCTGCAGGAAGGGCAAGGATGAAGTCAGGGCCCTTCCAAAGCACTTCCCTGTAATAATCTCTGCAAGCATTGTCCCACCAGCCATGCAGGACTGTCACCTGCAGCCTCTCTGCCAGTCAGATGCCACCCTACAGCAAATCTGACACAAAACCAAATATGCTTAATATAGGCTAGTTTTCATTTCTTCTTCTTCCTAAATGTGCAGTAAAGGGACATTAAGTCTTTTGTTTACATTAAATATTTTGTTTACATTAAATATTTTGTCCTGAATGGCCTTTGTTTGCACAAGCAAAAAAAGGAAAAAGGCAGACAAAAACCTACAAGAAACAAGGCAATAAATAGAAGCAAGTAAGTCTTCCAGCCATTCTGAAGGCATCCCCATTCTGTGGATAAAGTTCCTAAAATATCCACTTCCCAAACAAACCTTCAGGCCCCTTTTCTCTGTCACTGCTTGCTCTTCCAGGACAATTTATGACTCTTACCTGAGGATTTTGCTCCTCTGCTCAGTCACAGCTCTCACTTCCAGGTTTTCTCAAACCCTGTCCCAGTAAAGAGTCCCAGTGTTCTGCTCCACTCCTACTGTCATTAGCAGAAATACTACTGACTGCATAATCAAGGCTGAGTAGTTTACCCAAAAGAACAACTGGAGTGTTAATTCCTTGGTGCGTCTTGTGAATGACCTGTCACTGCTTTCTCTTCCAGGACAAGCCCCTGTTTATGACCCTTACCTGGGGATTTTGCTCTCTGGTCAGTCACAGCTCTCACCTGCTACAGTGGACAGGGGCTTTTCCCAAATCTTCACAGTCCCAATGTTCTGCTCCACTCCTGCTGTCATTAGCAGAAATACTACTGACTGCATAATCAAGGCTGAGTAGTTTACCCAAAAGAACAACTGGAGTGTTAATTCCTTGGTGCATCTTGTGAATGAAAGATGACATCCCAACCTCATTCAGATAATGTAAGAACAGAAAAAGAATGCCTGCAGTAGACCCAGAGGGTATGTCAAATATTTACAGGCATGTGTCTGGGGGTCTGAAGGCTTTTGAAGTACTTGAGATTGAGACTTAAAGCAAAAGGGGCACAGATCCATAAAAGTCACAGGTTTTATTAGAACTGCTGCAGGTAAGGGTTGAAAGCATGGCTGCTGTGAACATATTTTTAGTGACTTATTACCTGCTCATAAATCAGTTTCTCCATGCTTCACAAGACATTTACATTTATGCTGACACTGTGGCAAAATGTTACCTACCGCCCATTAAGGAGCTCTGAGCCTTTCAGTGCTGTTTAACATGTCTGATCTATCACCTGAAATGAAATATAAGTACTGTGTCTGGATTTCCCACTGCAGGGCAGTTCCACTGGGCATCACTAAAGCTCAGTGGCCATCAGGTTCAGTGGCAGCCCTGAAAAGCTCATAGGGTGATTTAACCACTGGAATTATTAGGGCATTAATCTCTGCATTTATGGGGAACGGGTTTATTTTGCTAAGAACACATCCATTGTCTGTCCCTGTGAGACCATGAGTGAAAGTGAAGTAGTTTTGTGAGAAGTTTAAAGCTTTTGAATGGATATAAACTGTCAAAACAAAAGCAAAACTACCTTGCATAGCAGTATTCTATACAAAACATATGCAAATGCCTCATTTTCAAATTCAAATGTCTGCCATACCAAAAAGGCATACTCTGTGTTTCATTTTGGATTCCTCAGAGGATACAGTTGAGGAAGAAAAATGCAGGTTTTCTCTGTAGAAATAAAAATTACTTTGAAAATAGAGATATGCAACATTTTAATGTACTCAGTGTTCCAATATAACATATTGCCAGGCTCTGGGATTTTGAAGTTGATAGTCTCATGGTTTTGAAACGGAATGAAAAGAGAGAAAGACCTAGTAGTTGATAAAATAAGAACATTAAATGTAGTCACCTGATGAACTTGTACTTACAGCCCTCAGCTTCCAAAACTTCACCTTTGATAAGACTCCTATATATTCAGGACTTTTTTTTCCTATGCAATTCCAGCACACAGTTTCCTTTAAACTGATTAAATTACTGGAGACTTAATCATCCCTCTGTAATCATAGACCTCCAGGTGAGGGTTATTTGTGGGTTTTCCCCCCTAGGTTTGGTTTTATTTTGGTTTCACAAAGAATAAAGCCAGTTTACAGCTGATTTTCCTACTTTAAAACATGACATAGAAATGCTGGCAGAAGGACTGCCTGATGTCCTGCTGGTAGGTGTTTAATAAATCTGATATCTACTTCCAACAGACTAAAGATGAAAATCCAGCAGTTTTCACTAGTTGTTGCTTATGACTGCATTTCTGAATTTTCCCTAATGACATACCCTATGAAGTAACCACCTTCTTTAATTTCTTGATCAGCTGTGTCAAATAGAAATCAGCTGAGCTGACATCCTAAAAGAAAAAAAAAAGCTATAAGGAAAATGAGCATTTTCTCATTGTGATCGTCCCTTTCCTTGACTGTTGGGGACTGGCTGTGCCTTGTTTAGGGAGTCCACCAGTAAGAGGGCTAACAAAAGGAACCATGCATCACATCCCTGATGACCAGTTCAGAACAAAACAGGTTTCCCCCTGAGAAAGGAGCTGGTGAGCTGAGAAGAAATAATGGCACCAACAGTAACTGTTCCAGTACTTTGTAATCAGTAAATACCTTGTTCAGTCCCTCCTTTTCATTTGTAGCTTCTATTGACAGTCTTTTCTTCAGAGAGAGCTCTACAAGGCAATCTTGTAACATTTTATAAGAGCTTTGCTTGTGTGAGGAATGGCTGGTGTCAGTAGAAAATTCTTATAACTGACTTCATCAGGAGCCCTTGATGATGATGGTACTAACAGGCTTATTTCCACAAGAGGAGATGCAAGAATTTGTCATGGCTAATCAGGGAGGCAGATACTGCAAGGATTTATTCCACATTTTTCTAATTCAGTCCGCCCTTGTTTTGTTTTAAGGTCCTATTTCAGATAACATGAAAACACACAAAACGCTACTTCAAAGTCAGGCTTCAGGGCCTGATTAAAACACAGAAATGCAGAGAAATTAAGAGCTCCAATCCATATTTAATTTATCTAAAAAATTCAGAGTATACTATGCTAATCCCTGTGTCTTTCACACTTCAGCAAATGAAGTTAATGCCAGAGTGGTACAGGGGCTTCTGCAACCCCTCCCTTGTTCTGAGTCTGAAATTTGGGCATTAATTGAATGCTGATACCCTGTGAGTCAATACACAGGTGTGTAGGTAGGAGCAAGCAGACCAACAATCCCAGCCTGTTCTGTTTCTGTGTTTATTAAATTCAGTAAACAATTGTGGTAATCAAAGACAGATCTGTATTGCTGACCCTCACAAAGTCAGGCTACCACACAGAGCCTATAATGTTCAGTCAATGCTACATTTGTTCTTTGCTAAGAGACTGGAAAAATCATATACCTTATCTCTTTTGAGGTTATCAAATTCTTTAACTGTTACAGTATCACACAATCTCTTATCTTAGTTCAGAGAGCTTAATATGTATCAATGTTCCATCTACAATGAAATGCTAAAGAGAAAAGAATATAAAATAGAGCAGCAGTTTTCATTTACTTACTATAGTAGTGTTAGGAAGTGAAACTTCTTACTTATTAGCAGCTTGTTAAATGACTACATTTGAGTCTGTTCTGCAGGCATGATAAATTATTCAGATAGCTGAAAAATATTGATTCATTACCATTTCTCATTAATATTTATGTGTTGCATGGTGAAGAGTGCAATAGGGGTATATTTATTATGTTTGACTTGAGTATTTTCTGCCATCTCTAGGGTGCTGTCCAGCATGACAAATGCAATCTTGGCTCGAGTTTATAACCATAATGATCTGGACCTAATGGCAAAAGAAGCCACAATCCCAATAATCAATGGATTGTCTGATTTATACCATCCTCTTCAGATTTTAGCTGATTACCTAACTCTTCAGGTAAAAATATAAACAATTTTTTTTTTTTTGCCAATTCTTAGTAAGTATTTGGGGAAGTCATCAAATCCATTTATCCCTAGGTTTTTCAAAGTAGCAATTATATGGCACTTGTTGTTTAAAGAGATCTTCATACAGCAATATAATTAAGGACCTGTTTAATTTAAAACAATTACATAGTCCTATCAGCTGTAGTGGGACTGAAGTTAAGCATAAAATTAAGTATTTTATTGGAATTAGTCTGCAATTCAAAGAATGTACAGAAGGCTGTACATATTAAGACAAAGATGAGACTCTGGCTCAGGCAAAGCCAGCAGATTTTTTCCATTGGCTTAAAAACACTCAGTAGTTTGCTCTTGATTCCTCCCTAATCTGTGGACATCTTGAAAGGAATCACAATTTATGTATTAGGAATTGGTTGAACAAATTTGTTTTGAAAAGCCAGTTAATGTTACCAGTACCAACACTTAGTATTCAGACACTTTAACCAGTTTAAACTTTTCTCACATCGAAGAACAGTTATAAGAGATTGTATTTTTTTTATTTTTCATCTAATGTAACAGTGGATCTGACAACTGGATAATATTTTACACACAGAATACCAGATGTCTATCTGTGAACAGAAGGACTATATGGTTTTACAATCAGTTGAGGATCTGGCTTATAAAAAAGATTATTATACTGCAGGGCTGGTTGACAACTATGATGAACTCCTCTGACCTTGTTTACTTTCTGAATGAATAAAAACCACACTGCTTGAAAATGGTAGGGCAGAATAATTTTCTGATTTATTCAGCTACATTTCTCAGTTGTTGGGGACTTTGCTATGGGACATTCAGTGTGTGGAAAAGATCTAGTGAGAGTAATATTACATTATTCATGCTTTAGAGCTTAAATACTGGAAGCCTTGTGTTTGGTGAAAATCACTTCTTTATTTTAAGTAATTTTTTGTAAATTTTTTATATCCATGGTGAAGAGACCAGCAAAAATTGGTGAACTTGAGACTAAAATGCTTACAGACCTCAGGATAAGGGAGATTTGTGAGATCACATTGAGCCAGCGTCAGTGTTCAAATTGCATAAGACAGTAAGCTGAAATGAGAATGTTGTTGTAAACACTGTGTGCAAACAAAAGTCAGGAGAATCTTCTGGTTGTGTTTTGTGGGGTGTTCTGTTTTGAAAACACCTCATTAATCAGCATTTTATCACTTGCGAGTAACACCCTTCAGAACAATCAGTGACTCTCAGCCCACACAGCCATGGGTATCTCTGCCCCTAAACGTGGTTTATTTTGGCCGCTGACTCCAGCACCCAGGCTCACAGTTCCCCTCCACTCCACCTCCAGCTAATGAAGAGAGCCCAATGAGCATCCCAGTCAGCTTCTGGAGATGCATCTCTTTCTGCACTGATCTTAGGGGAAAGCCTGTGGAAAGCAGCAGGATGGGAACATGCCCTGTTGATCACGCTCTGCTCCTCCATTGCGTCCTTGCATAGGGCAGCTGTGGCAGAAGCTCCTGGTGAATATGAGCCCAGGCGGCACTCCTCCCTGGCTTCCAAGGGAGGAGCAATTCCAAGGGCAGCACCAACAGCTGTGGGTGTCCTTGCTGCACCAAACACCAGGGAGGATGTCTTTGGTGGTGAAGAAACAGGTCCATAGCAGTTAGTGCTCAAACAAAAGACATGGAGAGGTGTCATGACAAAGTGAGCACTTACAGAGATCACAAGGAATGGCTCAGCTTTTAGACAGATATGGAAGTTTTTTAAATTTGCATCACTTTCACACTCAGCCCAATAAGCAGAGCACCATTTCCTCCATCTGCCCATCTCTCCCTGATTCTTTCCAGCATGTTCCTTAGCCCAAAATTTGTCAGGAGATCTTTATAGGGCAGCTGGGTGGCCACCCCACTGTGCCAAGGGCATGTTGCACTGCTGCTTGCTGACAGACTTTTCATTCCTGCCTTCTTATCCAGGAGAGAGGGGCAGGCAGGGGAGAGCTCTCAGCAGCTCCCTGTGGGTGATGGCACTGCCTGAACTCTCCCTTTCTGTCCCTCTGCTCCCTTTTTTTCCTCTTTGCACCATACAGTGAGTTGGAGAAGACTAGGGTGGCATGTAATGAAACACTGTTTTAATCATATAATGAACCTTACCAGGCCACAGAAGTGAGATTAACTCTTGAAGAGGTGTGAGCCACAGGGTCTGGTTGCTACTTACCCCAATCAAGTTTCTTATGGAATTTTCAGCAAGTACTGTCTGCAAGAAGATTAATACAGGGATGTGGAATGGTATCACTGATTCTTTAAATGAGTTGAAAGACCATACATAACATTTAGACTGTTTCTGTGCAATACAAAGGCAATTTATTTGATTTATACATATATGCAAACTACAGTAGTGGCACAGACTGCTAGCCTAATATTTAAATGTAACTACAGATTTTGTGCAGCTTATTTCTCCTTAAAAAATGTCTCTTCCCTATCCCCATAAATATTTTCCTGCTTGGATCTGTTCCTCCCTGCTGTCAGTACATACCCAAAATGTACTTTTTTTTATTTTATTTTTTTTTCTTCTCTGTTTCTATATGCACTCTGGCCCTCCTCATGCTTACACATTTTTCTCCTTCCATTTTCTATATCCTATTAATTTTGTTGTGTGCCTTCTTGAACCCTCCTCAAGAACTTTCTCTTTGGTCTGAAACTACATAATTGCATGGTTTGTTTTGAAAAAAATGTTTTCTTGCTTATAGCTTCTATTCCCTTTTCACAGGTTCCTTGTAGTATCATTATTTTAGTATAGTCCATTGCATCCCCCAAACAATGCAGCTGGTTTATTTTCAGGGCTGTCAATTCTCATTCTGTATTCAGGGCAAATTCTCATCCTGGAAATGCTCTTTTCAGATCATGCAGTGTGTTCCTGTTATGGATATTGGGGTGAGATTCCTCAGGTTCAGCATCCTCCTGCCCTGTGCCTTCTTCCTGAGCAACCTGGATCCCCTCATGTGTTTGAAGTCTAAGCTGGCTCTGTCCTTTAATATTGTGCTCAGGGTTAATGCCCTCTATTAAGCCAAGAAAAATGTTTTTCTTAACCTATATATACACTATCTTCCTTCTCAAAGGTTGTGTTGAATTGAGTGTGCTCAAGTTATAACCCACTCAAAATGGTTGCAAACACGTAAAGAACCTGTTTTTGAGAATTTGGGGATTTGGCCTTTAAAGACTGTGAGTTTTTGAGCACACACTGAGCTCCTTAACTCCCCTGCTTGTTCTGAAACAGCCATGAGCTGAGTTCACCCAGTGCCTCTCAGTGTCCTGGGCAGGAGCTGTGGCTCAGCTTCTGCTCTGCTCAGCGTGGCTGGAGGGCAGCATCACACAATCTGTATTCCAGAGACAGCCCGGGTATTGACATTGATTCAATTGATATTAATGTCACTGGCCAAATCAGCTCACTTGTAGCTGGCTGCAGGATGGCCAGACTGGTAATTAGAGTGGATCCATATGCCACTAGCTTTTTATGTCACTGGTCTGGGGGGAATTTTCTTTTTCAGAAAGCAACGGTTGCATAAGAAATACATCGGCGGTTTCTTTTTAAACAGCATAACAAATAATGCTGCCCATCTAGAAAAGGGCTGCAATATATTCTCACATTCTCCTTGCTGTGTGATCTCAAGACCTCAAATTATTACAATTTTCAAATTCATCACCATCATCATCCTTATTATTCTAATAATTAGAAATCCCAACTAAGATCTGTCCCGATCCTCTAAAATATACTACATCAATAACCAGGACAAAAACCAGTGTGGGAATAAGAAAGATAACTGGCCAGCATCTGCCTTAAGCCCAGTTTGAGAAGATCCAAGTTTGTCCAGTTTCTCATTTACTGGATTGCACCGTCTCCCGAAGGGCTAAAGCTTTGATTAGTCCCTGGCATTCCATTTTAAAATTTGACAGATTATTGATTCATTATTCAAAAGCTTGTTTTAATTGAAGGCTGTTATGACAGTTGTGGTCAAACATTTCAGAATTAATCTATAATGGTGTCAGAGTTTCAGTCTCGCTGGAAGCAAGTCCAGGCAGAGGCAGACACAAATGTCCCTAATTAGTTAACCCAGTCTTCTCCACGCATACAGAAGGGTCAAATCACTCAGCAGACTTATTTTCACCCAGAGTTGCCTGCACTGATACACTGCAGCCATGGATAAGAAGAGAATGAAGCACTGTAAAAGCAACATGAGGGGGAGAAAATTGAATGTAAAATTGGTATTGCTTATTTAACTGGGATTTGTCATGAAAATAACACAGGCAAGTTTTATGGCACTACAGCAGCAATAACTACTTTGTCAAAGAGGCTTCATAAGGGAGAAGGGCTCTAGACTTTCTAAATATGTTATTTTTTTGTGTGGCTTTACTAGGAGTCATGTTCCAAATGTAGAGTGAAACTGCAGAGCACCCATGCAGGAGTAAAGCCTACATCGATATAACATAATTTGTAAAAACTGGGGAGGGATGCAAAGGGGAAATTTCTTCAGAGGTTCTGGTGATCAGCAGATATTGATTGTAAAGGTTCTCATTTAATTTAGAGCGTTACTATCATGGCAAAACACTTTTAGCAGGATTTCACCTGTGTGATTGTGTAAGCACATACTATAAAAGAGGGAGTGAGCAGGAGAGGAACTGTGTCTCATTTACTGTAGCTTTTGTATTGCCTCCAAGCTTTCTGATTCTGACCAACAAAGTCACCTCATCTTTGCTGGAAGCTGAGGGGGTGTGCTTGCTCATAAGCAGTACAGTCACAGTCACAGTGATCTGGCTTTAGATGAAGAGGTTTGAATTACAGCAGCAGTGCACCAGTGGCAGCATAAAGCCTAGCACAGGATACAAAACAGGCTTCACTGGCACACACACAGCTTGATTCTGCCTTGCTATGACTCCTTCCATTAGCAAAACATCTTCATTAAAATCAGTTCAGCTATGTCCACTCTACAGAGTAGTCACTGCAGATGTGGTTCTCAATTTGCACTGCGTATCAGGGATCATTATGCAGACACGTCCAGTACTCCATATTTTATCTGTAACAGCCAGCAGCTTGGGAAAACAGAGGAAAGCATTTAGTATGCACTGGGCTTCTTTTAATGCAGAGTAGCAGCTGGCAGTAAGGTGAAGTTGTTTAACATAGCAGTGTATTTGTGACTCTAGTCAATGCTTTGAGTATTAAGGCTGAGATGTCTATTTTTAAACAGTGAGATGAAAAGAACTCAGGACTGTCTCACTTGCTTCTGGCTGTGGGTTCTGGTCTCAGCTATCACTAAGCTCTAAATGGAAACAACACCTTAAATAAATGCTTCAGTTTGGCCTTCTCCTAGGAGCACCATTGCTAGGAGATGTGGAAGGACTTTGAAAGATCCTTGGAGACCTGCAGAGTGGTTATACTGAAATAACTTCCATGTCCACACAGTCCTGATTTGTTCTCCTGTACATGCCCTCACAAATGCATCCAACCTCTGCCAATGAGCCTGCTGCTAACAATCTTTCACTGAAGAAACAATATTTTTCCAATACCATAGTTTTAGCCCTTAAACCTGAACAGTCTAGGACTCCACTCAGTTTAGGTGTTTACAGCACTTTATTGTCATTCAATTTTCAAGTACTACTATTTTTGACTCAAAATTGTGGTCACTGAAAGAAATGCTAATAACTTTGTTCCAGAACAACCTCACAAATTATTTGTTTAGGAGAAGCTGCTGCCAGGAGAGGAGGGGGTGGTCCCAGCCCTTTTCCTGTTCAGTCTTTTGGCATCTTTTCTGCAACTGCCTGCAAGGTTGCCACTTAGTACAATGTGGATGCTTATCCTCTCTGACAAGCACTGAATCATGTCACACAAAGTGTTGAAATGAAACACTGTCTGGCTTCCAGCTACTACAATGCAATTGTAGCATGGCCCAGATTTGAACCAAGAATAAAAGGCTCTCCAGAAATTTTTTCAAGTCATGAGATAGAGTTTTACAGGGCAGGCTTATAGGAGAATTTGGTTATGTCTTTGTAAAAATTTTGGTATCAGCTTAAGTGCCTACAAACATGCATATTTAAAACAAAGCTCATTAAGGAGCCTCAAATTGTCCTGTAACCCCTGTTACTCTTGTTCCTCCTTAGGCCTTATCTGCTTGAGGTGGAGGGACAGAGTAGCTGCACGTGGCCAGGCTGTAAGTGCCATCAGGCAAAGCCACAGTTAACTCTGTAATGCCGTTTCAAGTTTGGGTAATCCACATTTTTACAAAAATCTCTGCACTCTTTGGCTGAACAATGGAGAACAAATGCTGCAGGCCATGAGTGGCACAGCTGCTGTCAGAGTGCTGCTCTTTGCTGTCCTGTGCAGCTGGGGCGGAGATGAACCCCCAGGACCTGGCCACTGCCATGGCCACAGGGAACAGCATGCAGAGGCAACCAAGCCAGAGCAAACCCCAATAGGGATATTTTCACAATCTGGGGGAAAGCTGGAAGGAGTTCCATTCCAGTTATTAGGACTGTCTCTACATTAATAATTTCTAACACTCACTGATGTTTATGAGGCCCAAAGAACAGCTGTTCATCAGCGATGCTAAAACCACTTTGTGTCTGGTGCTGAATCTCTCAGCTTGAGCCTCACCACGTGGCACATGTGCCAATATGTCCTTCTCACATGTGCCAATATGTCCTTCTCACATGTGCCAGTGTGTCCTGTGACGGTGTTCACAGGGGTCCAAGGAAGAGGGAAGAGACGAGGATCTGACTCCATGTTTCAGAAGGCTTGATTTATTATTTTATGATATATATTATATTAAAACTATAATAAAAAAATAGAAGAAAGGATTTCATCAGAAAGCTAGCTAAGAATAGAAAAAGAAAGAATGATAACAAATGCTTGTGCCTTGGACAGAGAGTCTGAGCTAGCTGACTGTGATTGGCCATTAATTAGAAGCAATTACTTGAGACCAATCACAGATTCACCTGTTGCATTCCACAGCAGCAGATAACCATTGTTTACATTTTGTTTCTGAGGCTTCTCAGCTTCTCAGGAGAAAAAATCCTAAGGAAAGGATTTTTCATCAAATGTGTCTGTGACAGTGTCCTTCTCCAGGGGAAGCAGCAGCACTTGGCCCTTCTTGTATGACAGGGAAGGCTTTCCTTCCATGACCATCCCATAGGAGCAGCAGTTCCAGGTGTGCTCCATGCAGGCAGCACTTGAAGGCAGCCAGCTGCCTTTGCACAGACCCTTCTGATCATTCCCTCCTGTCCATCAGCCGGCCCAGCTCCTCTGGAAGGTAACCCCAGGCCTTGTGATTGCTTTGGCAGGAGCACTATGGAGGGCTGCAGGGGCTCACCATGGCCTGGATCGGGGACGGCAACAACGTCCTGCACTCCTTCATGATGAGTGCAGCAAAGCTGGGAATGCACCTGAGGATTGCCACTCCCAGGGTAAGGAAAAGGAAGGCAAACTGCACCCAGGCTTGTCTCAAATCCTCAGGCATTGCTCAAGGGCCCAGCTGGGGGTGCCTGCATCTATCCCAAGTGCCTGTTTTCAGAACCAAGGTACAAAATCCAGTTATTTGGATGCAAAGCAGGAGTGATTCCACTGAGTCCAGCATCAGAAATGGGAATACATGACAGGAGTATAAATCATGGAGGATCACAATTCCATCTGATAAAGCCTGTTAAAGCCATCCAATGTACTCTCCCTGTCCAAAAAACCAAAAAATTAAGCCTGTTTCAGATAGGTGGAAGTGTTGCATCTCATTTCATGTAAATTTGTGGTGCAGTATTTTAGAATGCTGCATTGTTATACAATATAAAATACTTTTAAAAATCAGTTTCGAACAAAAAAATTAAATGTTATATATGCATTTAATTCTGTAATTGTCAAAATACATTTTTCTTATGCTTTTAGAACAACTTTTGCCGCTTTATCTCTAAAATAAGCTTTCAACAAAATCAACATAGTTTCCTCAAGTTTTACAGTTCTGAAAGGTATTCTTCTTCCATGGCCAATGGTTCAATAAGTATTTTTCTAACCATTCTTATTAACTAGTGAAGATCTCATACATGTTCCATGATGTCTTACCTATCATCTTTTTTGTCAGGGCTTTGAACCAGACCTCAGGATAACTAAAATAACTGAACAGAACTCCAAAGAGGTAGGAGCCTAAAAAACAGCCTAGTAGAATAGCTTGAATAGAGTTTATTTTCATTATAAATGAAGTTCCTTGTCTTAGAGACCTTCCTTATTTTATTCACTTTAGTATGGTACCAAGTTGCTTCTCACAAGAGACCCTTTGGAAGCTGCAGACAGTGCCAATGTCTTAGTCACAGACACTTGGATAAGCATGGGACAAGAGGAGGAGAAGAAAGAAAGACTAAAGGCCTTTCAAGGTTATCAGATTACAATGCAGGTAAAAAACTGAGATTTTGGGTTTTATTTACATTTTTACACTTTGCATTTATAAGAATCAACATCAACCAAGCATGAGTTTGGGGGGTTTTTGAGTGGAGGCATGGAAAAGCCACATGCAAACCTCCCTCCAACTGAGAAAACTCAGAGAGATAACAAAGTTTGAATTATGTCATACACTGCACATGGCTTGGTCTCTTTCAGAGCTTTCCAATAAGATCCAGCTCCAGAACATGTGCAGCAGAGGGGTTTTCACTCCACTTCTAAACTCAGAGAAATCGGAGTGACTTTTGAACTTTTGTGAAGTCAGCATTGAACTCTTACAGACTTGCATGGAGATATTCCCATCTTATTCACAGATGAGGAATTCTTTTGAAGTCTGTGGAATTCTTCTGAGTTCATCATCCAAGTAACCAGAGTGGGAGTTAATATAAAATTTGTTAACTTTTTTACTAGTTAAGGATTTTACTAATGTCCTCACATATGTCTGTATTTTATATGCTTTTTAATCTACAGACTGCAAAATCTGCTGCTTCCAACTGGACTTTTTTACACTGTTTACCCAGAAAGCCTGAAGAAGTTGATGATGAAGTATTTTATTCTCCACAGTCATTGGTTTTCCAGGAGGCTGAAAACAGAAAATGGACAATTATGGTAAGAAAAAAAAGAAAAGATAACATTATTTGGAGGTTAGGGTCAATTCTGTTCTGCCTTACATAACAGGTTTGAATTCAACCTGGTTCCACAATAAATAGTGAATGTTAAAACATATGTTTCAAATTTACCCCAGAGCACATCACAATTTTGATTATAGACAACATTAATAACACAAACACTTCTGCGCACAAATGTGATCTATTTTGGCGATATACTGCTGTTGCTTGACCCAGGTTTTATCACTAAGTGAAATCTACAATATAAACTGTCACTTTTTTTTGGTAATTAAATCACTGGATTTACTCTAATGATTAACTCAACTTCTCAATTAAAACATGTTAAATGCTGAGGTCCCAGGGTCTGGTTTTAGAAACTGCAGTTTCCCAAACACTTAAAGCCAGTTATTTTCTCTCAGGAAAAGCTGCTGCTGACACCAATGGGAACTTTCCCTGAGAAAATGCTGGAAGAACAAAGATTTGAAAGATCCTGAAAAGTTATGGTGTGGGTGACACTGTGTGATCATGGGAACCATGAGGGGACACTTGGCATTTAACATAAACCATAACTCCCCTCTCAGCATTCCTAGAATTTCAGAAAATTACTGCCAGATCTCAGTAGCCTATTATTTATTTTTGGCTTTAGATCCACCAAGCTGACAAAAGCTAGAGAAAACTTTCAGAGGTGAAAGGAAAAACAGAGATGGCATTGTCATAGTTCTGAGATGAAGTCTAGATGTGCTCCTAATAAATAAATAAGGGGTTTAGTGTTATGTTTGCTAAAACCTCAGACATTAGACATAGTCAAAATTAGTAACAAATTTGTGTTCAATTCATAGTTTTGTCCTTAAAATTCAACAAAATGCTTGGATTTTTTAATTTTGCAATGTTTCCAGTTGCCCTAAATATTATTTTTTTAAAAGAAAACAAGGCCTTTACTTTGGGTTCCAGATGCATATTTTGGGGGGGAAGGAGGAGGAGGGGGGTGAAAGGAAAAGGTCATCTTTGTATTTTATCAGCCTATAAAAATAATGAATGTATGAGTCTTGTTTATATAGTATTTTCTATCACTTGTAGCACAGAGAGCAAACTGAAGAATAGATTATTTGCTCAGCTGGAGATGCAAGCAGGGCTGAGTGCAGCCACGAATGGGCGGCACTGAGGGGCTGCACAGCTGTAATTCAGGCACCTCGGTGTGCCTGGCTGGCCCTGGCTATCAGTTTCTCTGGGTCTGGATTGAAGGCACTTGAGACAATAGTTCACGTTTGGACTCAGGTGTTTATTATTTCTTATCAGTAAAAGAGTCTCACAACCATGAGTTTGGCAGCTTTTCATTAGAAGGCACAAAATGTCTCACAATTTCTTGTTACAAGGTCTTTTAAGACTAAACTATCCAATTAAGAAAGGACACCTGGGTTATTTTCCCTTTTAACCCAATAACTGATCCCTCAAAGCCCACAATGCAGACTTTTCTGCCCAATTACAAAATGCCACCCAAACCCGTAAAGAAGGTAAAAAACAACAACTTGCCTCCACCCAAAGCCTCTATCTTGTTTCCATCCACAACACACTAAAAATCCCAAAACCTAAATTTCTCACCAAGTGCTACACCTACACTACTCTCTATAATCTATTTCACACTTTTGTGGATTCCAGTCTGTCTTGGATTCTGGGAAACTTTCTCCATGAATGAGGGTCAAAGTCAGTGCTCCCCTGGGGGTCAGGGCACCCCAGAGCAGACAGGGAAATATTCCCAGTGCCCTGGGTTTCCACAGCTGGCAGTGATGAGGGGAAAGGAAGAACAGGCAGCAAGACCACAGCCCCTGGAGAACCCTCACAAACCCAGTGCTGGGCCAAAATAACGATGTGCAGTCAGACCTTGCTGTGAAATCACAGCACCAGGTAAAGAACCAGGTAAAGCCTTGCCAAGGCCAAGCAAGTGTGGGGTTTGTTGTGAGCACAGGCATGGGAGGGACAGCAGAGCTGCTGCAACACCACATTTCATTTGCCTGACTAAACCACTGCCATTTCACAGCTGTGCCTAAGGCTGGGCAGGCAGGGCAGCAGGGGTGGATGGCACACTCTTAACCTCAGTGAGGATTTTCCATGTTTCACTACAGAAAGTACAGTTAAACTGGGATAAATTTCAGATTCCATGTTCTGCTGTGGCTCTCACTGATGCTAATGGAAAGTGCTGGAACCCACAAGGCAGCCCATGTGATGTCTGGGTACCTACAGCATCTCCTAGAAGTAGCTGGGAATACATCACAGCGTGCCAAAAAGGCCTCAGCATTTGATCTAAATGCTTGTGTGAATTGCTCCTAAGCTGTCCATTAATATATTTTGTCCACACTGAGAAAATCTATCAGCTACAATACGGAAGATCCTAACTGATTTTCAGCTCTTGCCTGATTCATCATAAGAAATTCTAGCAAATAAATCTAAGTGTACCATTTTTGTCAGGATAATAACTTTCAACACAAGGCTTCAGAGCTGGAAAATATTTCCCCCTTATTTATTTTTATGGAGTATCTGTTTCCAATGTGATTGGATTTTTTTCTTCTCTTCCTCCTCTAGGCTGTCATGGTTTCCCTGCTGACAGATTACTCACCACAGCTACAAAAACCCACATTTTGATGCTTGGATTCCTGCCAGGAGAAAAATATTCCTCATCAGCAGAATATTCTGGTCTGCAAACACATAGATCTTCTTCAGAAAGGACCAAGGCAATGAGTGATTTTTTTTAATAAAACCATATATTTAGCTGTATAATATTACATTACACTTCTGAAAATGTTCAAGACAATAAACACCATTGCAGAAGCTGCTTTTCATCTGGATGCTCCCAGCTGGCCCTCCTTTTTCCCATCATGGAAAACATTCCAAGGTTGTACCTTAATGGTTGGGTCTACCAGCAGCATAGGCATGGTATAGTCTAAGTGTAGGTGTGGTGAGTTTGCACAGTGTGATATTGATTTTTATAAAGATTTTTAGCTTTTTCATATATTTGTAGCTTTGTAGATTTTTAATATATAGTTGTGTAGTTTCTAGTGCTTTTCCTGCCCTCTCTCACATTTCAGAACAATAAGCTAACCCTTTCTAACACATTCTTAAAATTCTGTTTAGTCTTATTCTCAAGAAGGGAATTTCTAACAAGGACACATTGTTTTTGACCAGAATTTGAGAGACATAACAACACATAGGACAAAAAAATACCCCTGGACCAGCTCCAGAGAGGCAGACACAAGGGTGGGTTACTGGGGCAACTGATCTCTGACTGAATGTACCTGCTAGATGTACTAATAAATTAACTTTATAAAAATTGTACAAATCCTATATCACACGTGTGCAGAGCCATTTTTGTGCACCTGAAAGCTTTCATTAAAGAACTGATTTTTATCTCACCACTCTTGATGTTGTTTGGAAAGTTTTGTCTTTTGATTCCAGGCAGCAATATGACAGACATAAAATTAAATTGCTGATCTCAGGAAGTGTGTGTGGAGCAGCAGTGCTGCAGTTTGCTTTGGATGTCTGCATTTCCTGGGCACCCTGGCTCCTGTTTCTGTTCTCCAGCCAACCTCCAAATCCCACTCCTGTGTGACACCAAAAATATAGAGAACTTGTGAGCATTATCCTCCTCCATGACATTCCTGTGGGCTGGTGCAGGGGGATACTGCTGTGGAATTGGAATAGAGCTGTTTCCACAGAGCTGGATGCAGAAAGAGAGACAGCCAGAAGGAACCTGTTCATTCTGTGCCTATCTCCCCTAGACCTTCATTCCCCAAACAGAATTTTGGCTAAAGAATTGAATATTTTATTTTTTTTCCTAAGCAAACTGGAGGGGCACCACATGATGAAACTTATACAGCTTCTTTGCAGAAATTGCTGCATTTTCATTTTGCCTTGCACTGTAACACAGCATACATTTCAGCTACTTCTTCTCAGTAGCAAATTCATGACATTTGTAGTTTTTGTGATATCTGGGTATGTGCATGTAATACTTCAGGTAAAGCTTTGAATTCACTATTAACAAACATCTTCTTTGTTGTTGCTAAATAGTTTCACTTCCCCCCTCCCCCCTTCCCCACCTAATACTGGGACAATGTCTGTGATATTTAGAAAAAATCTGCAAATGGGTTTGCATTTTCTGACCAGCTGCAAAACATTATTCAGTTTCTTTCCAAATTGGAATTCACTGCAGGGCCACACATCACTGAAATGAAAATAAAGATACCTTTTTTCCTATCTATTTACAATTGATTTCTTGGTTTTGCAAGCATTTGTATGTCTTGTTAAGATTAACATTTTCCTTTACAACATTACAAGGGTTTCAATAATTCAATGAACATTTACACTTCAGCAGAGATGTAGCTGCATCAAGGATGTAGGAATAGGGTATGTGCTAGAAATCAATGTTCTACTTCCCAGTTCAGCATGTGGAGGAAAATGCATGGAATACAGTATATTTCTGTGTATGGTTGCAGTAAGTCCTGTTTTTTGTATTAGGTTCCAGTTCAGCAAGATATGTAGAAATAGGATTGGTCCTCTTGGACCTGGTGAGCTGCTCATGTGCTCAAATTTGAAGATGTCCTCATTGACCTGATTTTAGTGCTGTCTGAGAGTAAGACAGCTCACTTTGCTGGTCCTTTCATAAAAGCCACATTAATATCAGTTTTATGGTGTTGCTCAAAGTACTGTCAGTGAAGTCACACACATTTATAACACCAAAGCTGCACAGTTAAATGTTTCAGGGTGAACAGTTTAACAATCCTGCTCCTCTTTTGATTCTCAGTGCTCTGATTAGAGCCAGCATGCATCTTGGTTACTGCTGACTCTTTTTGTACTCAGGAGTCTGAGCAGGATGCCAGGCAGCTGAATCCCCTCGACATTTTTATAACACATGCACAGAGCTGCTGGCATAGTGTGTGAGTTAGAGGGTCCAACATTTCCAGGAGGGTGATTTCACTTCATTCTATTCCTCTGTGAACACACACAGCAAAGGATGACAGCCCCTGCTCTGTCTTGCACAAACTGCTCACACCATGAGCTGTTCTTGTGCTTTATAGAAATACTGGGTGGACTTTACATATCTAAGCACTGGATTCCACTGTGTGGAATCACTGAACCTCCTACACCCTCCTGCATGTGCAATACCCAGCCTGTGTGCTGGGAACCAAAACCATCCCAGCAGGCAGATTTTATGGAACATGTGTAGACTGCCTGCACAGTGCTCACAGAGCAGATCTGACACTTCCTAGAGGCATTGGATTGGTACCAAATAGACTTTCTGCCCCACAGACCCTGAAATGTGGTGCCAGGAAGGGTTTCTGTTATGCCTGTAGGGACTTTCACTGCCTTGACATACAGCAGAGAAGCACTGCAAGGATTAATCCACTTGGGCAGGTTAAGAATCCTGGGATTGCTGAGTGGTAGCTGTGGTAGTGTGCAAGAGAGCATTATGATGCCACCCAGACTCCTCATTAATTCATTACTTGAATTTACTAGTGATGACTGCAAATGTGGTGAATAAGGAAAACAGCAATAATGTAGGGAGATTTTCTACAGGGGAAAACAGTTTATCAGCATTCAAAGGGCTTAAACCAAATGCATAACAGGTAGCATAACTAATAGCTTACAGGGTTTTTCATTTTTCATTACATTTATTATGCTTTAATCAGTAGGAGTGCTGTTTTCATTGCTGAGTGTACTTGAAGGATAGGGTGTTGTTTTCTCTGTGTTTTTACAGGGATGGTCCTGCCTGGCTCCTGATAGCCTAGACCTTCCTTCCACCAAAATCCTGCTCTTCTGTTTGACCCAGAGAGCAGCCCTGGGTCAGTTCAGATCTATCAAGTCTTACCCACGTCTGACTCATTCAATAATCCCCTGGTCCAATATCTCACCCCACACATCTGCATGGCTGTGCTCTGCTGACCCTGCACTGGTGGGGGCAGCTGCCAGCCTAATCCATCTTCACAGAGGCACAAGGGGTGGACTGACCCCCCCCCCGTCCTGTTCCTCTTCCCAGCAGGGCTGGTTGTGTGCTCCTGCTTGTGCAGGCACACCCAGACCTCACACACAGGCAGCACTGAGGCTGTGCTGTGTCCCAAGAGGGAATATTCATGCTAACTCTGGTGCTCAAAGTCCAGATGCAGATCCAAAGTTAGTACTAAATCTGGCTCTGATCCCAGCTGAGGCCATGGGGGACCACAGGAGCCCAGAGGTACTCTGATGTCATTTTAGACAGCTGGGAGTCTTGGAGACATCTGCACAGATCCAGCAGATGGGACACAGGACCAACGGGGCACGGAGGGCAGAAACTGGTGGCCAGCAAGGCCATCCTACAGCACCTCAGATGGCCCCAAATCCAGTGCTTTGGCAGCCACTCCCTCACTATATTCATGGCCTGTAGAGGATAACTCCTATTCTGTGCCTAGAAAGAAAAGTACAGGATTGCTTCTTAGCAGTTCCCAGACTCTGTAAATACTTGTTCTGCAGCACATTAACAGCAGTGGGGGGATTCTTTGATTATCTGTGTGTGATCTTCCAAAAGTGAGCTAACATTCACTAGAGATTTAGTAGACAAAGAGGGGCAGAAATCTTCTTTATCATTTTCTCAAGGAGGAAGAACACCATTTTTTCCTGTGTGCTACAGGGGAGAGAGCACAGTGACCACAGCAGGTGAGAGGCCCGTGGAAAGAATTTGCAAATGATTAGTGTAACTTAGGGAGGACTGAGTGGGGAGCCTGGACAACCAGGAGAGAACAAAGTAAAAATTCTCAAACATAATTAAATATTTTATTTGAGCCAGCTTACACCAGGAATGACACCAGGTACAGCAGATTTACTCATTGTCTGGTAGTGGAAGCAGTCGCCTGTAAAAGCCTGAGCTGCTAAAAGGGAAATACAGGAATAACTAAATAGAAAGGAAGCACCAAGGCTTGGTTGCCTGAAGTCCTCTAGAACTCCTGAATTAATGTCTGCCTCTCATAAGACAGGGCTGTAAGTAATCCATAATTATCTTGCTGCCTTTCAAATTTTGTGAGAGAGGAACAAGAGCTGCACGAAGGTCTGAGCAGTGCACTGAACTGATTGTTCAGTCTGGGGAAAGATTTCATGGCTGAGCTGAGATATATTGAGCTTAGTTTTGTTTTCCAGGAATGTATAATACTGGTGAAAAGTCTGAAAAACAGATTTCACAAAAAGGGAAAGCTTTCTTCTTTCTTCTGTGGCACCCATTTCTCAGCTAATCACTTGGTTAATTGAGAAAATAAACGGTGCTTTTTTGATTATTTTGCCATGGCTATTTAGTCAGCTGCTTTTCAAATGCAGAGCCCTGAATTTTTGGGTCTTGCCCAAGGTTATGTGTACAGAGACACTTCATAAGCCACAATCAACATTTAATTCAGCCCAGCATTTGTTCTCGTGACTAATGGGATACAGCTATTTGCAAGGTTATTTGATTCTTACACAATCTTGTTACCAGCTTTTTGAAGAAATCCCAAATCTTTGTGGCGTCTGTAAAGGCTGATGATCTCTTCCATGTGTATGTGTGTAGAGGATTTTTCTCTAGGGGCAGGAAATCTGAGGTGCCTCCATTCAGACAACAGATCCTTCACAACCCCAGTCAAAGCATTGCCTGCCCTTGCCAAATCCCTTGGAAAGTTCCTTGTGGTCTGCATTATAGGCTAGAGGATTAATGAATGCTGTTGCTCTTTAATGGGCCTATTTTCAGGGGATTGGCACTCATGCAGTGTAGGCTCCAACACAAGCATAATATATCCAGAAAGAGGGATGAGCACCAAGATCCTCAATCTTTGCTGATCAAAGTTTACTTAGTTGAGCCAAAACTTAATTCCAACTGTAAGGAACAGCAATGATAGCTGGAGAAGTGTACTGAAGAGTTGGCAGGGCAAATGCAGGTCATGCTTAGTGATTTAAATGCAAAATAATATTAATTGAAGGGAGAAAGATGAACTACCCACACAGGTTATAGGATCATGGAGTCACAGAATGGTTTGGGTTGGAAGGGACCTTAAAGATCCTCTTGTTCCAACCATCCTGCCTCAGGCAGGGACACCTTCCACGTGGCCAGGCTGTTCAAGGCCTGATCCAACCTGGCCTTGATCTCTCCCAGGGATGGGGCACCCACAAGTTCCCTGGACAACCTTTTCCAGTGCCTCACCACCCCTGAAGTCGTGAGCCTTCACAACTCCATCTCACAGTCAGCAAGTTCAGAGTACCTGACTGACTTCTGTCTGTCCAGCAGCCTCACCTGATACGGGCACCCGCTATCTGCAGGGGAGGTGAATGTTCTCCCTGGTCCCACTCCTGGCCAGTTGGACTCCTGGAGGAGGAGGAGCACTCCATGGCTCCCTTGCTGCTCAGGGTGTGTGGGGTGGGTGTATCCCAGCCCTGAGAGGTGGGAACCCCCCCATGCCCCAGGTTTGGCCCATGGGATCCACAGCCCCTCAGCAGCCTCAGTGTGGGACACCTGGTTCAGAAGGTAAAGACAAGACTCACCACAGTAATGCCAACTCAGTGGTGTTAAAACACCTCTTCTGGGAGTAAACAAACCAAACTCTGTCTGTGGCCCAAAATGGAGGCCAACTTTCCCATCCTGTTCCCAATTCTGCGCCCAGGTGAACTTGGCCTGGGTGTTGCTGTGCCAAAGGTTTGTGTTTGACACACTGGCAGCCACTGCTGCCCAGATCTGTGCCACACACAGCGCTCGTGGCTGGCTGTTCTTGTTTGGGTAACAAAGAAAGACAACCTTGAGCGCCTGAAATAAGAAACCCTTCTAGTGCACACACAGAACTGAGTCTCAGCACAGGCAGCTGCACAGAATCCTTGGCTTAGGATAGAAACGAAGGTGTCAGAGTGCCCTCCTGACATGTCCCTGCTGGCAGGGCAGCCTGCTGTGCTCTTTGGTGGTGCAAGGATGGGACCTGCACTGCTCTGGTCTCCTGGGAGGCTCTCCTGCATCTCTGGGGTGTGCTCTCCCCATGGAAGGGCTTCAGCCACAGCAGAGCCCTTGTGTTTTCTGCAAGGCACTGTCCCACTGATGGGTGATCACATCCCATGACCTCCTGCCCTGTTGGGCTGCCCCAGGAGCCCCTGCCCTGTGCCATGGGGCTGAACTGCCCCCCCAGGGCAGCCTCAGTGGGGCAGGTTTGTCCCTGCAAACCCCAAGAATGGAGCCCCACAGATGGTGCACTGCTCTTGTCCCGAGGCAGACTGAAATGTTTGTAATTGATATCACTTGGAATATATCTGCTTACTTTGGGAATTGAACTAATTGAAAAGAAATGTCTGCCAGCAGCACAGGATCCCTGCATGATTCACCAGAAGGGTTATGGGACCCACTGCACAGCTCAGATTTCTGACTTCAGTCCCAGAGCAGTTTTGGGGGATTCCTGAGGACAGGGTGCGGGAGGGGCAATGGCACAAGCATCTGTCCAGGGAATTTCCCTTGTGGCAGAGCAGCCCTGTGGGCTCCTCTGGGGCACTGCCACTGAGACAGGACACAGCCACCTCTGAAGGGAGCAGAGGCAGGATGTCTCAAACACTTCAAACTCAGACTGACTTCAAGCAATAAAATGTCATAATCCAAATCTAACAATTACAGAACACACCTCATGTGGTGATCTATGCATATGCCTAATAGACATATAATCCTATAATGGAGACCTATTGATAATATGGTCTACAGAGAAAGGAGAGAGAGCTTTCAGATCACCCATCTTAATCCTCTGTGCTGTGACACAGCTGGGTCTTTCTTAAGTCCATTTGTAACCCTGAATTTCCTGTGTTTTGTGTAATTTCAATACCCCATGTTTTTCTTTAAATTTCTCACACATTCTTGCAATGGGAGGAACTTTTAAAAGTGTAGCCAGATAATTTGATTTTGAGAAGCACTGCGGAGGAGATAGGGGAAGATGTATATAATTTGTCTCCTACCAGCTTTATGAATGTCTCTCTCTCAGGAAAGGTAACAATTCCATGCAGAAATAATTCCATTAGACATGAAATATCAGAGCTGTGAATCACTGGGCATTACAGAGCATCTTCCCAGCAGGAGAGAATCCAAAAACTGCACCAGAGAGAGAAGTTTAATTCCTATTGTAACACTAGGGAGGACAGTGCAATCAAAAACAGCTATAGGAAGTTGCAGTACAGCAGAACTATCTTTTTCACTAGTTGTCTTCCTGGGAAAAGGAAACCAGGGGATTATAGTTATTCTCCCAGCAACACTGTTGATTTGCTCAGGGTAGTAACTAGAATTCACAAGACTGCAATTAAGGACTCAGGAAAGCATGTTAAATAAATTCCTCTGAAAGACTATTGTAGTGACTATGCACAAATTGCTTCTAGGTGTCCATATAGCAGGAATAACTGGGTCTGCCAAGGAAAAGCTTTTCTGATGTTCTGGGAGGGCAGTGCATCCAACCTGTATTAGAGGTTTCTAAAGGCAGGATGGATCCTGAATTGTGGGGGCAGTCAGTTATTGCCACCTGGAGGGGTTCAGCTCTGACTATGGAAAAAAGTCACAAAAAGTCAAGTTCCTTGTTCCTGTCCCTGCAGCTCGACAGAACTCCACTGTTGCACTGTGGATGGCTATAGGAGCATTCCTCCCACAGAGGTGTGGCCCTCTGGAATCATCATAATTAGGCAGGGCAGTTGTTTCACCTGTAATTTTTGGACTTGCCCCATTCTGCAAAGGGCCAAAGCTGTTTCCCAAGGCTCATTGCTGATGCTCAAGGCCACAGTGCATTTTTTCATTCTTCCCCATTGCTGAGGTGGAAAGCAGAAGGATCACAAACATGTTTATTCTGAGCATTGTATATTGCAAGTAACAATAGTCAGGGTCCTGCTGACTTCCAAAGTTAATTTATAGACAAGGGACCTAACCTTTGGGAGAAATAAATTCACAGAAATTGCATGGACCTTAAGCACTCAGTAACTCTGAAAGCAAGCTCATACTGCCTGTCTCCAGATTACTGCTGCCTGTGAGAAACAGGTGTCAAAGGCTATTACACAAAAAAATGAAGGAGGTCCTTGTAGGTTGTTAGCTAGGCAGCTAAAAAGGTAATCTGCAGAGTATGTGCCTTACATGGCTTAACTGGATTAGCCTCTACATGCTGAATGTCTGGACTGTCTCCAAAAGAGGTATCCAGTGCCTTTCCTTGCAGCAGTTCTCTTTTTCAACCAGTTATTGGAGAGCCATTGCTCACAGACTGCCTGGTTGTCTGATAGCAGGATGAGGATGGAGAGCTTGTATTACAGGGGCTGCTTGCAGAGGCAAACACAGGACGTGTTTAAGCAAATGCTTAAGCAGGAGAACACTCGTTGCAGCAAAACTTCTGCAAAAACTGGAGGCAGTTTTTTCCAGCTGCAGTTGTGACAGTATCAAAACACCTTCCCGTGCCAGTTTTTCACAGTAGAGCTCAGTTTCTTTCAGGAAATTTTACTTGTCTTTGAGTTTTTTCTGCAGGCTACTGAAGAGAATATGTGTCCTTTAACCCAGGTGTTTACCTGGTGAGGGGACAGAGACCCAAGTGCCTACCAGCTTTGGGGACCCTCCTATCCCAAACCTCTGAGTCCATGGCTGCCTGAAAACCTGGGCTCATGGTCTGAACACCCTGGAGCCACCTCCAGTGTTTGGCACTGAGGTGCTTGGCAGGTGATTGTGCTGTAGCCAGGATCTTCATTCTGTTTTTCAGAGACTTTCAGCACAGTCAGAATGATCCAGTACATCTGCCCATTCCCTTCTGTCAGTCCTAGAACCCCCAATGCATTTCCCAGCTTACCAGGACCCAGGAACATGAGACAGTGAGGAACAAAGGCCTGAAATGAGAAATTTTTTACAAAAAAACACCCCAACTCTTAAATAATGAATGCAATGTGATGCTCCATTTATGTCATATATTGTCAGTAACCACAAAAATAAAAGTAAAGCAATCCTACATTTGTCTGAGAGGAAAAATTCCGGAACAGGATGAGAGCTGCCAGAGATGTCTGGATCTGTAGAGAAATGCATGCACAGCAAAGGGGTAGATGTCCAGTGTGGCAGAAGACCTTGCTGAAATAATTTATGATGTATTTCCTGCCTCTGCCTTGAACTGTCAGGAGGCCTTCAATGTGTCCTTCATAATTTCCCATCCTTTTTCTTCTTAAACTTCAGTCTCTGCATCCCAATCGGCATTGTGATCTCAGGTGAAATACAAGAGTAAGACCCTTCTGGGCTCTGAATGCCATTTTGCATTAAACTGGGTGCTGGCCATCAGCAAGTGAGATGAGCCACTCCAAACACTGATTTAAACATTCCTGTGCACTAATCCACACAAAGTCATCAGCAGAGTGATTTATCATGTGTGTGCATAAGTGT
>NW_005054374.1:2044811-2066667 GCF_000277835.1 Geospiza fortis
CAGTCTTGAAAACTGTGCTGAAGTGATCTATGTCCTGGCTAGAAATGTGTTAAGTTGGTAAAGGCTGAGCAAAAATATATAGGAGGGGGATGATTCACTGATTCTCACCTGCCTTCTACCAAATAAATCACAAAGGCTGGCTGTGCCTCCCTTGAGATTCTTTTTTTTCCCGCTCTCCCCCAGCCACAATGAAAAGGGCTTTTCTTCCGCTGGAACTGACCTTTGGCAAACATTTCCCTTCCAATTAATATCTGAAATGTCCTTGTGGACTGCTGCTTCTGGAGACAGCAGGGAGGTGGCTCTGAAGCCACTCACACAAGAGTCAGGGCAGAGAATAATTGCCTGAATTCATAAGGTTAATTCCAGTCTAGACGAAGGCAGAGAGAAGTTAACTAGAGGTCTTCTTTGGAGAACAATATGTTTGTTTTTCTGGACTCTCTGGTCTCCCTGTGCTGGCTGCTATCTATACACTGTGATTATTTCTCTTATGGACTGCTGAGCAATTACTGTGTCTGAGCACTGGGCTCACTGTCCTCGTGTCATTATCAGTTTTATAGCCCAGTGGGAGCCTCCCAGGAATGAGGCTTTGACTGGGGCTTGACCTGGCTCACTGGATGAAATGGAAAGACAGCAGGCTGGGCGTGGGTGTTTGGCAGTGGGGAAGTTGCTGCCTGACTAAACTAAAGAAATTTTATTAAAAACATTAATCAAAATCTTGCTGCATGCAAATTTACAGGTAAAGCCTAGAATGACTTAATATGCAGTCTCATTAAAAGGGACCAGGATGACTAGGAGAGGTAAAATAAAAACATCAGATTAATGACTGCAGGAAATTCACGGGTTACACTGAACATTTTCTCGTCCAGACCAAGTTCTCAGGATTTTGCAAATTCTTGCTAAGGGGACAGTATTGCAGGCAAATTACTGGCTAGAGACTGGCTATGTGATGTGCTGTGA
Source organism: Geospiza fortis (assembly GCF_000277835.1). Lineage (NCBI taxonomy): Eukaryota > Metazoa > Chordata > Aves > Passeriformes > Thraupidae > Geospiza > Geospiza fortis. The sequence continues at coordinate 2,045,769 of NW_005054374.1, forward strand.
AACTCTTGGGTTTTCATGGTGCAATTATCTGGGTTTCATGGCACTGCCATGTCAAGCCAGTGGTGTTAACACCAGTGTCACTGTCAGCATGGATGAAGGACATGAGGCAAGGTTGGTCAGTGAAAAGAGGTAAGATCCTTCAAGACAAAGTTTTTGCCACACGACTAAAGTTCTCTCATGTGCTCGTGGGCCAGGGTAAGGGAAATGGGATGAACAGTGGTCCACTGCTTGTGCAGTTGTTGGTGGGTGGCACATACACTGTTGTTGATCTCTTCTTTCCCAGTTACTCCCTATCTTTAGGTCATAACCCTCCTTACTGGCTTTGGTGACATCAGTTTTATCCCCTTGTTCAACCCTTTCTTTCTGTGGCTTTGGCAGTCCTCTGCCTCCTAAGACCTCTTTTTACTTCTCTGTTTATTCCTTTAATGCTTCTCATCAATGGCTTCCTCTGTTCTTCTCCTTGCTTCCTTTGAAACAAGAAACTCACAGTCCATTGCTCATCCTCTCTGCATTCCAGCCACATACACTGATGAGCTTGTAAGAGCCATTCATTAACGTGGAAGTAATGTTTCTGGGCTGAAACATCATCCTTTGCATCTTCCTTCCCTTTCCTTCATCATCACCACTCTTCTTGACCTCAGAAGCCTCTCATTGACCATTCTCCCTGTCTTTCAGGTCCACTGTAAGACGAATTTCCACAGCCTGAGTTACTTGCTGTGCCCCACATGGTATTTGTAATAGTCCATTGTGAGGGGAATACATGAATCCTTCCACTCTTGGCTTTCCTAGTATGAAACCCATTAAATCTAATGCATGTGCATTGATAAAGCAATTTCCTTCCCTGCTCTATCCCTTTCTGCTTCTGTCTTCTTTATAAATATATCAAGCACAAACATTCTCTTTTCCCATTCCAGACTTCTGTCCATTTATTTAGTTTGATGCCCTGTTGATTTCCATCCTCTGCAATGCCAGAAATCCCAACCCCATTTGCCTGGATATCCAGTTTCCCACTGAGTGCACACATGCTTTTCCTCCTCCTGGAAGAGGGGCCCTTTTCATACAGGTCTTTAAAATCTGCATTTTGCAGGCATTTCCATTGTGCTGCCCACACAGCAGTGCCAATTAAGCATGATGGTACAGGCACCAAGGAGATGAAAAGCCTATTCTGCGTGGTGTTTTGCCCCCACATTGACATGTGTGTGGCTGAGCTATTCATAGGCATTACGTGATCTCTCTAAATGGGACCCGAGTGTGTGAGGAGGAGGCAGTGTGAAAGTGAAGGGCTGGCCTGTGACTGGGGTTTTGATGCCAGCTCTGTCACTGCTTTGGCACACTCTGACAAGTCACCTGCTCATGCCTCTGGTTCCCCACCTTTGAAACAGGGATAATTTTGCTTACCCTGTTTTCCAAGCTTTGAGACCAAATGATAAAATATGCTCTGCAGTAACCATGCACTGTTGTTTTTCCTGTCCCATTCCTCCTCATTATGTGTCACTCCAACTGGTTTCATCTGTGGCTAAATGAGTCTGTGGGCATCTGAAGGAACCCTACATTTTTCATTTTTCACAGTATGATGGCAGAGGCGTTGCAGTGCTCTCTAACTTGCAGGTACTAATGCAGTACAAATAAAAATTATAATAAAAGCACCTCTCCTGGAGCTGTGGACAGTGCTACAAAAGGGAATGCTGAGCGTCTGCATTCAATAATGGGGATCTGAAGTGACTTCTTGTGACATTTTATAGTCGGACATTGCCTGACAAAGATCCCATCTGGGATGTAAATTGCATGTGCTGCTGCCATATGCTTGGGGAAGCAGGATCTGTTTGTACTGTTAGGAGAGAGGAGCCTACTGAATTCAAACCAGAAGTCAGGTACACATCCTGTTCATCCCAGCTTGTGTTAGAGCTGTAGCAGCTTTTTATTCTTTTTCTTCTGAGTGCTGCACAGAGCTCAGTTAGGTGAGGCTGAGCTTCTGTCACAGGGAATTTGTTTATTACTTGTGAAGGGATGTATCACATCCTGGTTGTAAACTGTATTTTCACTCCTAGGGAAAAAAACCCAAAGGAGCTCTCCCATTTAAAAAGAAGCCAAATTCAGGCAAAAGCCTGACTCCATGAATTTCCTGACTTCATGAGTGTCCCAATCACTTAAATGAGGGCTGAGTTTGGCCTGGGATGCACATTAGAACACTGGATTGCTATTGAAAGACTAATAAGTTTCTCTTTAATCTTTTCAAGATTCTTATTTTCCAGGAAAGATAGACAGAATGGGTAGGGAGTGCTGTCTGAATTTTCTCTACCCTCTGTTTCTCTGTTCTGACACCTTATAATGTTTTAGGGTTTCTTATTTAAGACCTGTAACAGTTTTATGGCTATGCATGAATACAAGAAACAATAACTTGGACGGCACAAAAACTGCCAGACTGAACTCCTCCATTAGATGCTGATCTTACCTGTCCCTTGCTGTATTTCTAAAAACAAGGCAGTTTTTGATTAAGGAATTATCTTCTGAAAGGAACAGCCCAACGGTTGAGGCCCTTAAAAGTATCTGTGATTTCCTAATAGCACATTTCTCACTTGCTTTTTTTTTTTTTTAATTTGGCTCTGACATTCAAGAATCTTGAAGCAGCACAATGTGGCATTCACATTCTCTGAAAAAATCCCTTCACCCAGGATTTTTCTCCTGGGAAGCCGAGAAGCCTCAGAGAAAAGGAAAACAATTCTTATTTCATTTGCTTCTCCTGTGTTGTGCTCACATGCGGAATGTGTTTGGAGATTGTTTACCCACAGGTGATTGTTTCATTGGATTCTGCTGTGAGTTGTTTTGACTCTTTGGCCAATCAGGGCCAAGCTGTGTCAAGACTCTTTCTAGAGTCATGAGTTTTCATTATTATCTTTTTAGCCTTCAGTATCTTTTCTGTATTCTTTAGTAGAGTTTAGTACAGTATTTAGTTTAGTATAGTATTTTAGTTTATCATAGTATTATATAGAGTTTGGTATAGTATTCTTTAATATAATATAGTATCATAAAATAATAAATTAGCCTTCTGACAACATGGAGTCAGATTCATCACTCCTGCCTTCGTCAGGACATTTCCCAGCAAATGCAATAGCACAATCCCGACAGAACATTTTCCCTTAGACAAAAAAATCAGGCTGTTAGATTTTTTATTTTTTTTCACAAGATCCATGTACAAGATCACAAGTAAATGGTTTTGCTTCCAAAGCACCCGTTGTACAGGTGTCACCTGAGGTGAGGGGGTTTGCAACCACTCAGCAGCTGCATCAAACAAGATGCTGCAGGGCAGGTGCTGCAGCTTCTCACCTAACTCCAGACCCTGCACTGCTGATAGCTGGGCATGGTGAGCCCTGTTGGCTCCTCGTGAAGGCTGGGGGTAGAAACAGGCATTTCTGAGAGCTGCTTTTGTCCTGGTGGGAGCATCCACAGCAGCCCAAGAGGTAAATTTCTGAAGCCCAGCTACTGCTTTCTCCTGGCTGTAAGTAGGGGGTTTGTGTCCAGCCTACATATGGACATGTCCAGCGAAAGAAATTTCTTTCATGCTGTTTCAATTTGGTCTCCTGAAGTTAATGGCTGCTTTGAAAAGGTGTAAATTGCTTTCCTGGGGTCACAAAGTAAAGTCTGCACCACATCCCTCTGTGAGGCTTCAGGTGACTCATTCCTACACTGGTCACATCCCAGTCTCTGCCTCTCTCTGCCGTGTTCCCATCTCTTTCTCACTGCTTATTTTTTGATAATGTGTCCAAATGAACCCTTTTCACTGTGAACGTTTGAAAGAGACACTCACTGTCTTTCATTTACATGCTGATAAAAGCCATAAGCCATGAAATAGCTTAGTCATATATCATCCATGTTCCCACCTTCCTGCAGGGATTAAAGTCAGTCTCCCAGGGAGAAATTTTAGGCAGTTTAGCCACCCCTAGGCAAGGGCAAAGCACCTCTCCTCATCCTTTAACCCATGTATGGACTGCCAACAGAGAGCATCACACTCACCAAACCATTTAAGAGAGAAAAAAGAAAAAGAAAGACAAGACTATGAAAAAAGTCCCTGGAAGAGAAAAAGAGGGGAAAATAAAAGGGAAAAAAAGCCCCACCAACAATAAATAAGAAAAGAAAAAGCAACTGAAATGAGTTAAAAAGAAGTTTTCCAGAGATGCTGCTGAATGAGCTTTTGTGGCACTTGGATGCTGTGGTACAGAGCAGGGAGCTCAGGCCATGGTGTGTGCTGCACCCCTTCAGTCCCATTTCTGTGCCATGATCAGCCCAGAACTAGGGGCAGTCAGAAACCAGAACTCCCATCCTCAGGAAAGCTGCAGGATTTCAAAATTTGGTTTCATTCTGAATCATAAATTGAAGTGACTTGCACTGATTTTATTCTTTTTCATGGGGACAAACATTCAAACACTGAAGTCAAACTCTTTCCTTTGGGCTCATTAAATTAGACTTCAGTTTGCATTTATGTAAAATAACAGTGTAATATAAAAGCTGTAGCACAAAGGTAAGAACGGAATATTTCAACATATTTTGCAAATATTTTAATGAAAGCCATATGTACCAGTAAAAAAATTCAGTTTTGTCAAACCAGCATTTCCCACCTGAAGAAAAAGAATCCCTCTAATTTATCTCTGCCTTGTATTTCCAGTGCATTCAACTATTGGTTAAAACTAAGTGTTAAACAATCAAAAATATGTATCTGTCATGCTCCTCTTTCGATTTCCTTTCTGGAAGGAAGAGGCTGTCCAGTGATTTATGGAGGCCTATGAACACCAGGAGAATTTTTTTCTGATGGAGACCAGCCTGAAGATTTTTCATCTCTGTGTCATAGCAGGATTTAGGCTTCAGAGGCAAAACCAGAAAGTTGGTGGGAGAGGAAGAAGGGAGGGACCATAAAACAGCTGTGCTGGAGGGTTGCAGATGAGTAAGGTTGACTCCACTATTTAAAACCAGGCCAAGATAAATGTCAGGTATTTATAACATCATTGCTTGTCATCATTCTCTTATCAATATGTTGTGGGACGTAGGGCCCAGGCATCCCTTGCATTCACACATGAGAGAAGCAGCACCACGGGCAGTGAGCAAGTGAAGTACCAGATCATTCAGGAATGTAAATATTTTTCTGTGCCTCTATGGGTCATTTACCTTCTCCTTGGTGGTCTCTTCAGGCCAGTATAGTAAAATAATGCACGTGATTGAGCACTTATGAAACTCCAATAACTTGCTTATGGCAGAAAATGAGGTTGTGCATTTTTTGATAATCCAGCAATTACTAAAGGTCCTGCTAGTTTCCTTTGGGAAGAAACAATGATTTCAGGAGGGTCGCTGCATGAACAAAGCATTCAAAATGCATTTATGAAGTGGATAATATTTTATAAATAGTTCTGTAAAGATATCCCTGGGCAAGGAGATTCAAATCAAGACTTAAACTAGGGAACACCTCCTCTGATGAAAAAAATATGTTCCTGAGAACAGTTGGAGCCATTTGCTGAGATAAATCAGATGCTACGCTCCACTTTTATGGGTTGCTAAACCCCAGAAATATATGATATGTCTAGGATCTGTTGGCTGCATTCTTGTGCTATGAACACAGATATATTGTAGTCCACTAACAAAGAAAAATGATGGACCCAGCAGGCAACTGCAAATATCTTCTTTTCTCATTCTTACTGATTAGAACTGAGAGAAAACTGCTCTGGTGAAACCTCTGGAGATGTCTGATTTTTTCCTATATTAGACATGAGCTGAAAGCAGCCTGGGTCTCCCATTGCCACTTTTACTTCTAGGAAGGGAAGTAAAGAAAATATCACAGACCTTATTTTTTAAGGTAGAGCATTTTTAAGGCTCACTAGCTGTTACAAATACCTGGAAAGGATAATGGATTGTTAGGAATGCTGTCTCAAGAGACAGCCTTAGAGACCACTAAGTCCCTCATGTCTCCAGAATCTCCAAGTTTATGATAAACACACCTTCTATGCTGTACACTTATTAAAGAGAAACTAAGTTACTTATATTAACAATGATCAATGGGTTGCAAAAGCAACAATAGAGGAAATATATGACATTGTTTTTCTTCCCTCCTCCCCTCCCATGCAGGATAGGTTTTCTCTACAAAAGCATTTCTCACAAACAATTGCACCTGAAGACTTTGAGCCAAGCCAGGGAGCCGTGGGGACACAACCTGATTGTAGGTAGAAATGATCAAGCATGAGGATGGTGTGAGCAAAAAACCACAGGTATAAATTAATAAATACAGAAAGCAGATCGCAAAATACGTGAGGCAGCACAAAAGGGCAACAACAACACAATAACAACAGCTTTGCAGCATCAGTTCAGGAGGCAGAGAAAGGTCCAATTCCAAGCAACCCCAGAAAAGACGGGATGTGAATGATCTGCCCAGTTCACATCTTGTCTCATTTTCCTGAAGCTTGTGTTTGTGTTTCTTGGCCGAGGTGGCTGCAAAGGTAAGGGACAGACTGCTGTACTCCAGACACTTAACTGGCTGCCAGTGAGATGCACAGAGTTTTGTTTGGAGATGTTGTGTTTTCTCCCTCTATTGTTCTGCTTAGTCTGTGCTGCTATTTATGTTACAGTTGTTCTTCTGCTAATCAGTAAATGGCTTTGAAAACCTCCCAGTTGAATTATCAGCCAAAACTCAAAATGTTGCTTTTGTTGGCAGCTAAGAGAGACATCACAGCATTGCATCACACTGAAGTGTTTAACCTTCTATTCCCACTCCTTTTTTCCCCCTTCACTTTTCTTTGGCCTGGATAGAAAGCAATGGTAAATATGTTATTAGCACTTATAGGACAATATTTTCATTGTGAAGTCTCCAGGACATATTTTATTTAATTTGTAATTTCACTTCTATAATTTCAGACTAATTCTCTTAGCAATTCCTCTGACTCAGCCTCATAAGGAAGGGAATTTATCTGCATTTTTCCCAAAGCCATTTTAGCCGGTTGAACTATACACATGTTTAAAAAGAAAGGTGTTTCTTCCTTCCCCTCTCATTCTGCTTCAGCACCGACTCTGCTGTAGCCTTTTGCTGTGGAAATGTGCAGTTTCCTGGTGAGTGATGTAATGCAAGGTACCACAGGGAAGCTCCAACACACCTGCAGTGAGTAAATGCCTTCCTCCATTTTTGTGCCAAGCACAGAAAAATCACATTTTTAACTAATGACATTTTGAGGTGGGTTAGGGGTGCTTTTAAAAGGAGTCTCAATTAAGTTAGACAAAAATCCTGCAGTTATAGAGCTCTCTGTTTGGCAGCTTGTGTTGAAGTCATTAGGGTAATTAAAGATTTCAGAGAATATTCTAGTGCTAATGGCACCATGTAGGGTAAGTGTGGACCTGCCTGTTCCTGTGCAGGCCAAGAGACAGGGTGGAATGCATACAACAAACAGCATAAAGAAGATAAATTCACACCTCTCTATTCATATAATTTCTTTCCTCCACCCACTTGACCCCACTTTAACAAATCAGCAGAGATGTATCTTCTTCCACCCCTTTTTAAATCTTGCACATTGAGTTACGCTGATAGCTAAGAAAAGCATTTCTAAAGGTCAGAGAAGTGGTGGGTTTTTCCACCTACTGGAGCAAGGAAACTTAAAAACCACTATAGTGATCAATACTAACAACAGCAAAGAGTAATAGGAACAAACTGCATGCTCCAAAGAAAGATCAGGGCAAGGGGTGTGCTTTGATATATGTATGAAAGAGAAGAAAAAGAGCATTTTGTTGTGGACATTGCAGAAAAGATATTTTTTCAAAAGTCTCAGAAACGAGGAAAGGGAAATCTCGACACCCTTCCCACAGTTCCTCCTTCTAGACTGGAAAGAAAGCAACATTTGACACAAGTCTGAGGATGAGATGGGTGCAGTTGTTCTCATATGGGTGAGAACCACCACCAAAAAGCCTGAAGCAGATGGCAGGCACGTGGGTGGGGAGTGGATTGCAGAGTTTCCAGGAGTAACATTGGTTATTAGAACCACAAATGTGCAGGGATGTGGCTTCTCTGGTGTTTACCCCCCTTTGCTGCCCAAGCCTATGAGACACAAACACTCTGGAGGGGTGTCAGCCAGTGGGAGGAGCGTGCTGGGACAACAATACTCTGAGATGATTAACAGCAGCATGGAGTGAGTTGCCATTTATATTTATTCTTCTCCTCTGTGTCATGAATCATCTGACGCACCAGAAATTGGGAACAGATTGTGCAGAGTTTGAAGTGCTCATGCCAGGGGGCTGCTCAGGTAGCACAGGCCATGCTGGCCCTGTGGTGAGCCCTGCAGGCCTGCTCTCTCTCCTCTTCTTTCCAAAAGAAGAACAGAAATGTGTCACTGCTCCTTCTCTGGACAGCTCATGCAGGCTTCTGGAATGTGGAGACAGGGGGCTGACAAATATCCAAGGTGTGATTCAGCCCCAGGAACAGAAGTGGGAAGAAGGCACACACAGACACAGATCTGGGAGCTGGGGAATACCCCTGGATCCCACAGAAGAGGCATGAATCTGAATCTGAAATTAGCAGACAGATTGGTGAAACAGTAGTCCAGACAGTTTTTGAAAAGCCATTGCTCTTCAGGAGCCTTTTCCACCAAAAACCTGTAGCACAGAGAGCAGCTTGGGATGCTCTACAGAGCCTGCTGGAGAAAGATGCATTTGGGGCAAAAGAGTGGCCTGTAGCCAGTCCAGCAAAAGGGGCATGGAATCACATTACTGTCTCCTCCTACATTCACATTGTTGAGATATTTTAGCTTGAGCATAAAAACAGAGGCATCACACAGAGAGCAGGAGCTGTAGCAGAGGTAATGATCTGGTGGAACAACTGGCAAGGAGATCAAGTTGAGAACTTAATTCCATTTATCTCCTTGTTTTCCCATCCTGGATGTCTAAAGTATCCCATATGGGGACAGCAGGCAGTGTCAGTGCCATTCTCTGTCACTAGAGCCAGCAGGAGGTACTCAGAGACAAAGCCCCAAAGAATGGGATCACAGCTCTGTGTACAACATCCAGTGTTGTTGCACACACCCATGCTCAGATACCCACCCCTGAAAATAACACTGAACATGAAGAAGAAGGTTAATCCAAGCATGTGCCACCTCCCAGTGATGAGAGGCCACTCAGGGCAGGATCTGCTCTGCAAGGCCCTGGCTTTTCAGCACAGTGGGCTCAGGGTAGGCTCTCCTTATCCTGGAGCCCAGAGTCATGCTCTGTAACATGAAATATCCTTTTTTTTTAAACTTGCAGCACTTTTGCTAGATGAACTCCCACTTAGTACTGCAAAGTCCTACCACCAGGAATTTGTCTGTTAACCAGTACTGGAGAAAGGCATCTCTGAGCCCCCACAGGCACACTGCTTCTGATGATGCCATTTCAGAAGATCCAGGGATATGTGCAATATGCAGAACTTTATTCCAGGAATGTCAACAGCATCAGGGCCAAGAGGTCTCTTGAAACCTCTTAGCAGAAAACAAAGGCAAGCTCTCATTTTCTCTCAGTGCTCATACCTGGGTTATATAACATGTCCTGGTCACTTATTATTTTTGTCTTCCCATCCTATCCCCATGGCAGATGGTTCACCTTGTGTTAATTTGATTCATAAGATTTCTGGGCTAGAGAATGTATCTCGCTGTGCTTGCAGTGTGTACATCTGGCATTTCCTGGCTTTCAAGTGCTTGACTATGCAGCCTAAATAAATACAATGTTTGTACAGAGATATTTGTAATACATTTGAATGGCTATATTTATATTAATAATGTATTGTTAGACATAGGAGGAAAGTAATTTGAAATACAAAATGAAAAGAGAGGTGGATACGAAAAAATTATACTGCTGTAAAATGTGGAAAATTGCAATATATTCACAAGGTAACTGAATTAGGCTTTGCAGAATGGCTTCTGCATACAAACTTTTAATTTTCAAGTATCTGACTTTGCAACTTGTTTCTTAACATAATTTTTTTGCATGCTTCTGTTTTTAAATATAATTCTCCATTTTTCCCCTGGTGTGGAAAATTATGAAGAACAAATGATATGTAACTGTAGCAACCTGCTGTCCTTGTGAGAAGCATCTGAACCCTAGACACAGACACACAGGATGGGACTTGCCTCCAGACCCAGACCCCAAAATTTGGGTGTTGCTGGAATATCTGTCTACACGTGAAACTCTTACCTGTCCTGCCACTGAAGTCATTGGGGTCTACAGGACTTCCCTAAAATGGGATGTCTGGTGAATTCACAACTCTCCAGGTCCTACTAAATGGCTCTCCAGTGACAGTAACAGGAGCTGAGACATTCCCTCCACCTGCAGGTACCTGTGGTGGGGGGATAGGTGTGTTTGGGTGTCTGGAAGTGGAGACAGAGGAGCATCTGAATCTGTCCCCTAATCTAGACTTCTGCTGCTGTATTACACACTCTAGGGAACCCCATTTACCCTCCAGCCACCTCTCCAGAAGGTTGTGGGTCTCCTGCTTCTCCTTTAGCCCCAGAGAGACCTGCAGGAAAGAAGAGGGTGTCTGAAATAGCAGAAGGTGTCTTGGGACAGCAGAACTGAGTCCTGAGTGTCCCCTCCAGGCTGGGGAATAGACACACCCAGGACTCCTTGGTCACCTTCTGGAGACAGGAGGGCCCTGCAGTGTGAGGAGGCAGGAGCTGGAGGCCCGAGGGGGAATTCTGCTGTTTCACATGGTGCCCCAGAAAAGAAGGCATTCTGCTGCTGTGTACAGGGGCTGGCAGTGTAATCAGTCACCCTGTTATGGAGTGGTGGGATTAGTTGCAGCAGCTGTTGCAGGGTGTGGTTGATTGGTGAGTTTAGGGGTATCTTTTGTGTCTTTGGTGCTGGTTATGGTTTATTCAGGGGTGGTGTTTATTTATTCGGTGTCATTGGCAGTGGATCCTTATCCTGAAGCTTGGACTGATGGAGGGGTTGTTGGTTATGTGTGATTGTACAGGGAGAGGGAAGGCCCCTGGCCTGTCTCTGTTCTCATCACTGATTGCTTCAGCAGAGATACTGAGGCCTCCCAAGAGGAGTAAATCAGTGGTTTTGCTACAGCCACCGCTTATCCTCAGAAAGCTGATGGCTGGCAAGGAAGCAAGTCTTTCCAAAGACTAAAATTAAGGGTGATATTTTGGGGGCAATATACTTATTCACAAAAACCTAGCAAGAATTTCACTCTTTCAGCCAAAAGGCTTTGCTGCTGCTGAAAATCCAGCTCCCCTAACCTCACGGCAGAACGCTGAATATATGAAAGTTTCTGGTGAAACATCATGATGGTCTTTGTAATGGAAAGCATTAAGCAATGTAAAATGACAGAGCCCTTATCCACTCCTCCTGAATTAATCAGAAAGTGGTTTAAGCTTTTCAGAGAGGATAATGAGGAGAGAGTTGCTTATCACAGACACAATGCCATTTGCATGGGTGCCTGACAGGCAAATCATCTTGGAAGTGGTGAGTGTTGCTGTGCCAAGCCCCTGTGCTGGTTTGTGTGATGCTCCCCAAGCCTGGAATGCAAAATCAGCTGCTCTGATGGAACCACAACTCTGTGAACTATTTCCAGAAAACACTGACGAGATTTTGCTTTGCTTTGCTTTTTTCAGTACAAAATGGAAAGCCCAAAGAAGATAGAAGGGACAATTGCTGTCTTGCAAAAATATAGCTACATCCACATAAAACAGAAGTTTGGGGTTTTTAAGCACTAAAAAATTGGTTTAAAATTATTTTAAATGGGGCATCACATGATTTGATACAAATCTGAATTAGAATGTGCCAAGTTTGTCTATGGACATCCCTTCTTAGTCATGCTCCAGGCATGTCTGCAGCACCCCTGGTTGATGTTCTGTCACGTGTGACGAAGGCCTGCTGCCACATTCCCAAAATGTGCACAGCTGACAGGTGGTCACTTCCATGAGTGTGCCATCCAGGAACACTTTCTGACACAGAGTCTTGCTTGTGTCCTGTTTAACTGCAGATGTCATGCTCACCTAGTTATGTTCAGCCTGGAGATGAGACTTCAGTGAGGTGTCCCACCGTCTCTGTTAATGGCATCCTCAGCCACGAGTCACCCCAGCAGCTGAAAGCCTGACTTGTTCTGAAAGGGGATTTTAGAACACAGGCTTTGCTTTCTCCCAGGGTGCTAGGACTTTATCCCAGCTTCCTGCAATCAGAGGTTTTGTGTTTCCCTGTGCTGCTTCCCAACTGCTGTGTTTAAGTGCTGCTAATGATAGCTTTGGGTACCCTTGTTGCTGGGCATTTTCACCAGCAGCTGTGCAGGAGCTGGAGCAGGCTGGTGGCTCTGCCATGGCAGTGTCACAGGGCTTGTCTTCCAAGCTTCCTCAGCATGCCAGCTGTGAATGGCTTCATTTTTCTTCATGTGCAGCCTCGACATGCTCAGGGCAGGAAGGCAGTTCAGAGGTGTCAGGGAAGTGGGCTGGACAGTGTGCTCCAGCTGGAGTGACCCATGAATCCATCTCTGTGTGATGCTGAGCTCAGCTGGGGCTGAGGCCAAACACTGACTGAGTCCACTCAGGCACCAGTATGAAGCTAAAGCAACAACCACTGCACATTTCTGCCTGTGTTACAAATAATTCATGTCTGACCCCTCAAAAAGTCTCTGGGAAAGTCCCTGCTGTTGTCTACCTTTCTTCTTCTCAGCTGCCATATTTCAGAGTTTGGAGCCATATTATAATGGACCAACTTGTTATGCTGCCTATTAGCAAAAGGCCACTGTGACCTCTGCAGAAAACTATTGGAGTGCTATAAAAAATTCAATAAACTTAGCCATGAAATATGAATGGGTTAAAAATTCACAGCTCTTTGTTTAAATATTTTGTTTTCAGCAGAGCACAGAGCTGCCCATAGTGTGCTATTAAAATACAGTTAGGCAGAATATTATATACTGATGGAAAACCATAACAGCAATAGAAGAAGAGCTGTGGTATGGAACCAAATCAAACCATGTATTTTGTAACAGCTCAAATGCACCCTGACTCTAACTGATTACTACATTACTGCTGTAGCTGCTGCATGGACATGCTGGGAATGTATAAGGAGTCACTCTCACTGTTACTCAAACCCTTTTCTCTGTGGAATGACAATTTCCCATTTTTCAATCTCCAGCACTCCTTCCTTTCTGTTCAGATGTGCTGAATTATTCAGACCCATTTAACTATTTGTCCTACTGCAGTGCGATTCATACCTCAAGACTCAACAGAGTAACTGTCATACCAAGAAAAAAATACCATGCCATCCAAGACACCCTCTTGTCAACTGGTCATCCCTTCATTTTCTAGTGGAAAACCCTTCTGCTTGGTTTTATTTTACCAGCAAGACAGAAGCTTTACTGTTTCAAAGTATTGGAGTTTTGGGGTTTTTCTCTGTAGCTACTGGGTACAGCATATTTTTGTCTCCTATTTTATTCTTGTCTTTTCCATGCATTTCTCCTAACAAGCTTGGAGCCATACTGGCTGCCATAATTTCTCTTCATTTTTGCTCCTATATAGTTGAAGGCTTTTCCTCTCCCCAGTCTTATCATTCTCAGCCTGCTCAGAACCACCCCTCTAGTGGAGAGAAGAAAGCCCTTTCCAGGTATTTTGGCTTTTCTGGAACAAAAAATATTGTCCAGATTTTTTTTTTTCCACAGAAAAAATAACTGAATTTTGGCTCAGTGCATAAAGAAAGACAAGGGTGGAGCAGTGGTCATTTGTCTGGGTCTGCCTCTCTGGCCTCTTCCTCAGGGACTAGGCCAGAGGAACTGGTTGATGGCTTTGTGTTGCTCCCTAATTTTCTACATTTATATTTTCTTCCTACAGCTCCTCTGGAAAAAGATTCTGCCTGAGGCCATGGCTTTTTGGCATGCTGAGTCGTGCCTCCCCTGGGGCAAGGGGATCTCAGGGGCAACAGCTGGGTTAGGAGAGAATCTGAGGAGACTCCTGCTCCTCCCTGCACTCTGGTATAAACACACTGGCCTCCTTTTCCTCAGACTCATTTGCAGCAGCTGTGCTGTTTGTCTGGCACAGGGAGGTCACTGAGCCTTTCAGATATTACCCAGGGCTCCCTGAATAGAGTTATTGGCAGTGCACAGATTTAAGAATTTCAGAAATTATGGGCATTTCTTGAGGTAGCCTTTGTAGACTCACCAAAACTGTCCGTAGAAGAGAAATATCCTGCAGAGAAATTTATTACAACCTTTTGCTGACTGAACATTGATCCTATCAGGTTTTAAAGACAAGCAGCTGAGCATGCAACTCTCATCCATTCCCCTAAATCCTCCCTACGACTTTTGGAGTATGAGTTTGTTTTTTTTTATTATTATTTTTACTAGCTACAAATATTAGGACCCTGTTGTCCCTGTCTGCAGGAGACATTGGGGATGAGATCCTTCTGAATTCTTCACAGATAAAATGCTGCTCTTCTCTAGACCATGGAAACAACCAGCACACATCAGGCAGAGGATGTATGAGAATGACAATGGGGAATCCAGCAAATGCACGGGGAATGCAGCAAACACAGGTCCCCATGGTCCCTGCAGCACAGGCACTGCTTTTTCTCCATGTTCCTGAGGGAGCAGGACAGAACTGGGAGAAGTGCAGCTCTCTGCCTCTTTCCATGAGCACACACACACACAAAATCCCTGTCATGGGTTGGTGAAGACAGACACAGACCAAGCAACAGCCATTGAGTGCAACCATGACTGACATATCTGACAATATACAAACCCCCTACTTGAGCCCTCCACATAGAGTTCAGCCAAATTCCCAAAGATTTTCAGTCATAAATCATTAAAAAAACCAGAATTTTTTTTTCTTAGCTTGAAAAGAATTTAAGAAATTGTCAAGAGTTTAGAAGACAGGAATTGAATGAGTTTTGAAGGTAAAGTTGGGATCAGGTTAATCTTAAAACCAAGCTGTTTGCAGACAGGCAGAACCTCCAGGTAGTTTTAATGTAGCAATGTGGGAAAACCACAATATTCAGAGCAAAGAAAGGGAGGAGACAGGAAGAAAGAGGGTGCAGTAGTGGGTACAGAGGATGGTGCAAACATTTCTCTGTTTTCTAGGCATCCAGAAAGTCTCATATTTCTGTAACATCCAGCTTCAAGTAATAGATACCTTTTGCCATTAACACAGACTTTTGCAGATTGAAAGAAAGATATATGTTTTCTAGATAGACTAAGAAACAAGAGTTAAAAATAACCCATAGAGTCAAATAATTCTGAAATTCAATAATTAAATGACACTAAGTACTTGGACCATACCTTAATTTCAGAGCCTGAAACAGCTGAAAGACTGCATAAATATTATCCTTTGTTTATAAATTTGAGAAAAAGAGGAGAGACAAGAAGTGAACTGCCCAAGGCTACTGAGGATTTATAGGAGAAGCAAGATGAGAAAGTGCCTATCTCTGAACATCATGTCCACTGGTGAGCAAAGTTGGCTGTTCTTCCTTCCACTGGAAGGTGAGCACAGACTACAACCAGTGGGAAATGGGGGAATATTCCACTGCTGCTGGCTGCTTTAAACAGCTGCAGGAATGATGGGCAATGACACAGTGGATTTTTTGCCCCCCAGTCCCAGGGTCAGATAATAACATCCCCATGCATCTCTCCTCTGCAAAGGAAGTATGGTTCAGTTACCAGCAACTCAGGGCAGAGCTGGAATCAATTAGCTCTAGATTAAAAACTACTTTTTTTAGAAAAAAACCTATGTTAAACATTAATACTGGGAAGTAAGTTAGCTATTACACAAGAGCAGAACATAGTACAAAAGGACTTTATACACACGGGCACGTTTGTGAACATAAAGTAAAATCCAGGTCCCACTGAAGTCAGTAGGATCAAGATTTTATCTCCTTGGCTTTAATGAATTTAGTAATTTGTCCACAGATTCTTAGTCTGTAGAGGACACCATATGGTTCACCACTCTTGTTATTAAAGCACAGGGACAAGGAAAATGATGGAGGGTTTCCATTTCCTGGGATAGGTTAGTAATAATGCAATACTTCCATCACCCTGCAAGGAGGTGACATAAGTGCTTCACTAGCCATCCCTGCTAAACCACATATTTCTCCCTCAGCAGTGCTCTCAGAACTGTTATGGCAGTATTTATACCCTGCCAGAATCACTTCTCTGTGAGTAAAAAATGGTTATACAAGCAGACAGCCCAGCAGCTATGTGTAACTGTGTGCTCCTCTTCACGTGCACTCCCAATATTGTGTTTTCAAGGGCTGGCCATGGGGCACCTCTGGCAGGTTTCTGCCCTCACATGAACAGGCTGGTGGCCCCAGCCACCAAAGAAGAAGCTGTGCAGACAGAGCCTGGCTGTAATTGGGTTTTCTAATTTTAAAGCCACGCTACATTACCACTGGTCAAATTCCTCAGGGCGCTGAAATCGATCTCTGCAGTAAAGCTGCACCCACGGATGCTGCCCATGTGATCCTGTTTAAATTGGAGCACCACAGAAAAGACAAACTATTGTGATCTCTTTTATTCTGCTCTCTACAGCAGATATTTTCCAGCCTGGTGGGTTGATAGGAGGGAAAAGCAGAATAATCCTTGGCTGTCTTAACTGTGTCAGCAGAAGCCTCTGGTGCAGATCCAGCTACACTGGTGAGAGTTCGTGTTTTCTGGGATAGTTTGGCTTGCTCATAAAATATAGCTTTACTTCCTTTAGGAGCACAAAGAGCAGAAATGGTGATACAGCTACACAGCCAGTAACAAACTCTGTTGCTCAAATCACTGTACCTGCACTACTGTGCAAGAAAAGTCCTTCCAGGGCCAGCACAGCTTCCGACTGCCACGCATCAGCTTTGAGAAACTTGAGCAACTGCTTTAATGTGTGACCAGGTCCAGCTGTCACTCATTCACAGTAAGGTTATTGCCCCCTTAGCAATGTGAGGTGAAGGAAATGTCACCTCTTCTTTGATGGCTCCAACTTTTGATCCACAGCCTTAGTTGAAGGCTTTAATGTGCAGGGTTGGGAATGGGAGCAGGTGTAGGTGGGTGCACATCTCCTTCTGCTGGCTCTTAAAAGGTTGGGACTTTGAACAGAGGGACAGAGCACACAGCTGGAGGCAATAACATCTTAAACTGCTACAGCAAGGCTTACCATCTGACAAACCCCTTTGTAATGAAATTGTGTACCTTGACTTAAGAAATACAGATGTTAACATCATCTGCTAAAGCACACAAAAATAGGGAGAATATGTGGTAAATGTCCTCTGTGGGCCAGCATTGCCCCAGGACTTCTGTGGCTGAAGCCAGCACTCAACCCTGGTGCTTTCTCTTTTGTGCTTTCCCTTTTCAGTCAGTCTCTAGCGAGGGAGGGGTGATTTATTTTCAAGCTTTCCTGTGCTTGCTGTTAAGGACATCTGCAGACGTGGGGCTTTTCTGGTGCTCACCTGTGTGAGCAGGAACACTACAACCCTGGGACCTGTTTTGATAGACACCTGAAGAGGAAAAGAATGTCTCTGATTTCCCTGACCAGTCTCTGGTTGGAAGGTGAGAGTGATGGAGCCAGAAGCAGAAGGGGAAAGAGCAAAATTGCTCCAGTTAAGGGCAGCCAGTGCCTTGTCCCAAAACACCCTAAATCCTGCTCCATGACTAGTTTTGTTATTACTGACATACTGCAGGGAACAGAGCCTCCTGCTGCTTCCCAGATAAGACTCAGACTCCCCCTTGAGCCCTGGGAGCTTTGGGAGCTGGACCCCTTTAAGGATTGCAGAGATCCCCTGCCAACAGGAGGGACAGAGGATTCCTCTCACTCCCTCCCTGGCTCCCCTCCATGCTGAGGTTGGCACGCTCTCCTATCAGACAAATCCAGATCTTGGGCTCAGGAAAGCACAGAGCCAAAGCTGTTTTCATTCAAGGCACATTTTCCACCCCCTAGTCTTATTATATGGTGAGATGGAAGATGAAGAAAAAGATGAGCTAATGCCACTGCCTTTTCTTTAAAAAGCTGCTGATCCTCCTCAGAAAAGCAGTACCTCTGGTGGAATGAGTCATCCAGCATTTCCTACTCATTTCTTAAATTTTCAATGGAGAGAAAGAGAGATGCTCAATCAAAGATGCTGAATTAATATCTAGAAGCTTCTAGGGATGCCTTCTGCCCTCCCTAAAAGGCAGAGAGAATTTTCTTTAGGAAGGTTGGAATAAATGTTTCTATACCATGGGCTAGAGGCCCAAGAAGCAGGCTGGTGCTGACCTAATTAGATCACAGAGTCCTAGAATATTCTGAGTTGGAAGAGACCCACAAGGATCATCAAAATCCAGCTCCTGGCCCCACACAGGACAGCTCCAAGAGTCCCACCATGTGCCTGACAGCTCTGTCCAAACACTTCTTGAGCTCTGTCAGGCTTGGAGCTTTGACCACTGCCCTGGGAAGCCTGTGGCAGTGCCTAGCCATGCTCTGGATGAAGAACCTGATATCTGGGTGCTTGTTTATGCTTGGATGAAGAACCTGATACCTGGGTGCTTGTTTATGCTTGGACAATGCCCTCTCTGGGTCCCAGTGTAGGAGCACATCTGTGGTGCTGCAGCCACTGACTGGAGCCCAGCTCATGGGACCATCCCAGGGCAGACCCAATGTCCTGCAGTAAGGGTGAGGAATTCTGGCTGCCAGAAGACCACCCCTCCACCCCTCTGTTTCCAGGCTCTGCCTCTGCTACTCCTCCTCACAGGCTGATGTGAACAAAGCCCAAATGAGGTGGCATTTATCAGGCAGTTTGCTGCCTTCCCTTGTGGCTATCCTGCTCCTTTTCTCCCTTCTCTCTTACCCCTGTTTTCCTTCTTGCCCTTCCTCCCACTCAGCAAGCTGCTTGCTTTCCAAGGATAGCTTTGCCCTGAAGGTCAGAGCTGCTGCTAGCAGCTGTTTTATTTCTTATTAGTGTTTGAGGAGTTCCCTCCCTGCCTCCCAGGTCTGCCTGCAATCCCTGCAATGACATATTTATAAAATATCTGCACCTCCAGTCTAATGACACAAACTGGATTTCAAGGCTATTGAACTAACAGGGTATCTTAGCAACAAATATTTATTTTAATAACAGTATTCCCAGCCATGTTAAACAAGCACCTACTTCAATAGAACACCCTAGAACATTTTATTTTGTACCACAACCCACCTTCTGTTGGCTCATCCTCACTTTAAAGAGTTACTAAAGTCAATGCCATTGTCCCAGAGAGGTTGTCCTCAGTGACTTCCCAACATTTTAGAGCAATACCCAAAAGAAGGTCACTGCACTCCTGCTAACCACCCACACAGATTTGATGTGGGGGCTTTCCTCTCACTATCTGCTGGAAATTTCTTCTTGCTGCTGGTGTTGATCTGCTCAGAGGAGTTGTTGAACTGATTCCTTGCATTGTTTGTTTACTGTATTGTCTTGGTTTGGAAAGACAGGTGCCTGCTAAGGAAGGCAGGAGCCTCCCCTGAAATGGAGACTGTAACCCCCCCCCCACCCCTGAATTGTATAAATTTTAAATTAAGGGGCCCTCAGGCAAAAAAATATGGGAGCAGGAAATAAGAGTTCTTTAATAGGGAAGAAAATAAAAGTATAAAATAAACAATGCAGTCCACTAGAACAACACTGACAGAGTCAGAACCGAGCCTGACACCCTGTGGGTCAGGGTGTGGGTGGCAGTCCCATTGGAATTGTGGCTGCAGCCCTCCTGGAGTGTCAGGTGTGGTTCTGTTGGAGCAAGGGGGTCCTGTAGAGAAGGATGTATTCTTTCCTCTGAAGATCCAGTGGAGGAAGAGGCAGCTGCTGTTCCTCTGGGGAATCCAGTGGAGAAAGCCATGCCGGTGTTTCAGAACCTCTGGATTATATCCCTGTAAGAATGCTTGGCTCCTCCCTCTGGGCGGAGCATCTCCCAATGGGATGTTACAGTTCTTATCAGCCACGCAGTGACATTCAATAGTCTGTTATCAGCAGAGGTCCCCTCCTGAGGGAGGTGTGAATGTGGTCACTCAGAGAGAGAGATAAGGCAAACTGCCCACTAGAGAAAAGACAACTGCCATAAGATGGTGATAGAATACATCTTGCCTTGCAATCTGGGACATGTATATCTGAAGACTGCAACACTCCAGCTTCTCCCCCAGCCAGGACCACCAGGCTGATCCCTGCTCTGGTCACAGTTGATCCTTGGCTCACATCCTCTCCTTGAAGCTGTCAACAAGCAACAAGTGACATCCCAGCAAACTCCCCTGCTACTGCTCCTTCATGCTGCTTACCCAACTTGCCATGAGAGGCTTTACCATCCATTTCCTCTGGCCCTTATTAGGATTCCAGAAAGGATTTTTCTTTAAAAGAAATTTTCAATTTCCTCTAGAAAATTAGCTGTAGTGGAAACATTCACACATCAGAAATAATGGCTAACATAACCACCTAGCTTTACTGTTTTATTGTCATTGTACATTTTGCAATTACCTTTTCCTCTCCCCTGCTAGCTAAGCCAAGAGACTGACTGTGACATCAAACCATAATTTGTATGGTCATCGTTATAAATTTATGAAAGCAAGTAATAGTTTGTCTTATGGAATAAAATAACACAGCATGAAATTAGAGTAGCTTATCTTCATATTCCTTGGACAGCACATTGTTGCTCCCTGATGGGTTGAAAGCTCTTTCTTTTGATAAACTCACTAGTATCTGCCTTTGTACTCTCCTAGTGAGATATTTTAGTGACAGAAACATCCAGAAATATTATCTCAGCACTGCCCTATGGAGGATAAATCCAGCCCTTGTCCCCAGCACTCACTGGGGTTCAGTTTTGTTTCAGGAAGTGAATACTGTGGTCATCAGAAAACACAGCCTCTCCTAGTGCCCATTTACCTGGGGACTGTTGAGCAATATTCTCTCCAGTTCTCTCTATTTTTCCATATTGCCTCCTTTAATCTGTGTGCCA
>NW_005054374.1:2066677-2068079 GCF_000277835.1 Geospiza fortis
AGTGGCATCTGAGCAGTTCCACTCCAGGGATTCAGCCTGGGCCAGTGGGCACTTTCCTGGCTCCTGGGGATGGTCCAGCACAGGCCAGAGTGCCCTTGCTCAGCTTCTGGGCACAGCTGCAGGTTCCTCACTCAATTGCTCCACTTCCAGGTTGACTTCAGCCCTTGTATTTTCTCTCTTCCACCTGCCACCCTCCTCCCCCAGTTACAAATGAATGTTTGTGTACAGCTCAAGGAGAAACACCTTTCACAGCTTCATAAAAATAAATGATGTCAGCCTGACACTGAGTTAGTCAGAAGTTCTGCTGAGGACAAAAGCTGTTCTAAAGCTGCATCATGCAGGATTTAGCAATCCCACCTGTGCTAGAGGGTGGACCTACTATCCCACATACTGTGTGCAAGGACAGGGGAACTGGTAATGACACCCATCTCCCTGAAACAGCCACAGGGCTTTAAAAAATGTTATGGCAAGAATCACTGTTTACTCCTGGATAGCTGAGCACTTCTTGTGTTGAAAGAGGAATATTGCTCAGCTCTCTCATTCTTGCCTGGTAAGAGCCAAAGTCCAGATCAAACAGGTGGTGAGACCTGTGCTGCTCCCCAGACAAGTGAAAGGAGTGTTTTGGGTTGGATGCCAGACACTTGTGGTCTGAAAACAACTCTTCTGATTCTCTTGGCATAACTTCATTAGTGACAAGGGCTGAGAGTGAAAGTGACAGCCTCATCATTTGATTTGATTGCTTATTGTGTTAATTTGGTATGGAAGCACTTTGAAGCTATTAATCTATTGATTCATTTTTACTTGAGAACATAATTTGATTACTGTATTTTTTGCATTTCTATTAGCTTTGTAAATAAACCAAGTAGCATGCTTGCTTTCAATTTATGCTTGCTCTATTATTCAGTTTGATAAATTATATGAAAAAGGCCACTGAGCTGGTTAGGTTAGACCATTCCTAACATGGCAAAGGCAAGTCTATCAATGTAGCTCTTCTTCCACATTATCCATACACAACATTTACAGCTTTACCCTGTCCAGCAGCATGACCCACTCCCCTATTCATAAAGCACAGCTGGCTCCTCCAAATGCATCACAGCCCTATTTTCTGATGTGTGAGCCACATTTTTTGCTGCTGCATTAACCAGCCTTTGCCAATGTCCCTCCAAGCCAGCACCAGCCCACAAACACACTCCAGTTTTTCTGGGTGGAGTTCAGCTCCCCATTCACCCACAATAGCTGCTCATGGGTATGCACATACAGCATTATAAATTAGGGCAACCTGAATTCATAAAAGCAGGCAAGCTGTTGGTGTTTTGGGCTGTTTTTAGCACTGCTGCTCAGCTGAAGCAGGAAAAATGGATGCAGGCTAGGCATTTAACTTGCTGCTCTCCAAACACAAAGC
>NW_005054374.1:2070173-2082321 GCF_000277835.1 Geospiza fortis
ATTCAGTCAAGACCTGACACTCTCTGTGCCTGATCTGTGCTTTTCCTCACCACCTTTCTCTAGATAGGAAAAAGTGATGCACTTCTTGCTGCACCTGCGTGTTACCCAGGGAGATAAAATTCCTCAATAAAAAATGAAAAGCGAGGCTGTACACTTTCAGAGCTAAGCTTCATTTTTAAAATTCAAACTCCTCACATCTTCAGGCAAAATAGCGTGCAGCATTTAATCTACAGACTTCTTATTCCCGTGTTTTGAATTAATATTAACCATGAACAATTCTACTGGAAGAAAAGACTGAACAGCAGTGTTGCAGAATGCACTCCTGGATGTGTACAGGTTTCTGAAGAGACTATCAGCATTTCCTTGTTTTATTGCGCCTAACTAGAGGAAACTCCCAAAAAATCAGATAAGCCTGGAACCACAGAGCCTTAAAGTTCCCTTGTAATCTACCTTCCAGACTTAATTTCTCTCTGCCCTCTTTCTACTGCACTTTGGAATAAAACAGGGCTTTAATAAGTGTTGATTACAAAGTGCCCTGATCCCATCCTGCTTAGATTGCATGAATGGCCTATTGCTAGACTGTTCCCAACTTGACCCTCGTTCTGCATCCAAATTCAATGATACAGCCATTCATCAGCTTGATTTTGGCAGTGTTATACATGCCCTCTGAAACATTATTTTTGGCAGGCTCTCAAAGCACGAGTGACTTCCAGCATACAAATCTCATTTGCTGCATCATCTCCTTCGTGATCCTTGATCAGCAGGAGCTCAGCACCTCGGCTGACTAGCACAGAGCCAAAAATAGTGTGGTTGTCAGTGCAAGTCTGAATAACCATGAATATGGAACCTCAATGACAGCAGTTGGTGTGTGCATCTGTGCTGCTGGTTGTTGGGATGTGCTCTGGGACTGCTTTCCTCCACCTGCGTTCAGGTGAGCTGGTCAGCAGGAGGGAGGTGCCCTAAAAGCACTTGCATCTGGTCCCTGAATTAAGCAAATGTTGCAGCAAGTTGATTTGTCCTAGCAAGGCCTGTCTGCAGATGGTAGCTACAAAGAGCAGGCCTCCAAATCAGGGCCTGTTTTGTGGTCAGAAAAGCAGTAGTAGTGACTGTGTGTAGTATTTAAGCTCTGGAAAATTTTAAAAGCACTTCTATTGTTTTTGATGGCCTGGAGTTCAACATTAGCTACCAATGGGGAAATGGCAGCACAGGACAAACCTGGGGCCCTCCCTGCCACTCAGATTTTCTTCTTGGAGGACCAGTTCTCAAGCTTTTTCTAAGATTGCTGGATCTCACCTCTTTAAGTTCTCAAAGGCTCCAGCAGAAAGCACAAGATGCCCTGGGATCCCTGTGTGCAAGGTGTGAGTGCCCCTGCAGCAGCTCTTTGGGAAGGCACTGGGAAGTAGTGGATTGCTGCAGTGCCTTATATAACCCCACAATTCCACACCCCTGGTCCCCCTGAAACTGCAGAAATGCTGTGGGGCTCTGCTCAAGTCCACCAAGGCACAAGAGACACCACTGCACCCCAAACACCCCTCTTCAGACACTCCTGCAGGGAAAAAGCTGGAGGAGCTGCTGGGACACTGGCAGTGTCCTTTACTCCCTCAGGGGGAAACCTCAGGACAAGAAGTGATTCAGCAGAAGATGATGCAGTGCAGGAGTGATTTGCTTGGCAGGGACCCCACTGCAGGTCTGAAGCTGCTCTACAGCACCTCTTTCACTGGAAATGAGTAAAACCAAAACCTTTGCCTCCCATGTTTAGTATCTGAAGCCACCTCAGGTGTTATCCCAACCTAGCAAGTAGGAGTCAGCCTCCCTGGCTGTAGTTTTGGAATAAAACAGGGCCTTAATAAGTGTTGATTACAAAATGCCCTGATCCCATCCTGCTTAGATGGCATGAACTGGACTGTTCCCAACTTGACCCTCGTTCTGCATCCAAATTCAATGATGCAGCCATTCATCAGCTTGATTTTGGCAGTGTTATACATGCCCTCTGCCACCTTAGGTGGTATCCCGACCTAGCAAGCAGGAGTCAGCCTCCCACAGCTTTGTCCTTTCAGCCAGGCTCCCTGGAGTCCTTGTGCTCCTCAGTGCTCTGAGAGCTGAGCCCAGCCCTTGCCAGAGCAGGTCTTTGTGCCCTTTTAATGACAGAAAAAACAAGCACGCAGACTGCAAGTGTGATTCTTCACTGAGTTGTGCATATTTCATGCCAGTAAACAACTGCAGTAAAATCTATGTTCTAAGCCAGTAAAATCTATTTTGTGATGATGAGGGATCAGGCTTAGTAAAACGTATCCAGAAATTAAACAAGTAAAACAGAGCAAACAGCTCTGGCCTATCAAGGTAATTTATATCCTGTTAACCACCAGGAAAAAAAAATCAACCCAACATGCTCAAGAGACATCTGGAAATGAAAATTAACTAAAACCAGACTGATGACATAAACAAGAGAGAAATACAGCCTCCAGATCTGTGTAGCTGAGCCTGATGTATATCACAAACTAGATTGCTTGGGGTTTTTGTTTTTAAAAGAACACAACAAATCAGGGAGGAAGTTTTCCATTTAAAGCCATAAATTCTCAATTCAGACATTTGTGAGGGCATAAAAGACACAAGCATGAAGGAAAAAAAAATCATCTGCTGAATTCCACATGCATGTTGGTCCCAGAACTGATTGAATAACAATAACCCTTATTTGAGAATCATTTTGGTTGCCAAAATTCACAAATACTATAATTTACAATCTAGTGTATGACCACCTTCAGATATAACTGAATTTAAAAAATACATATTAGCACATACACAAAAAAAATTTTGAAAAAATAGTTTTAATTTTAATTTAAGAAATGACCATTGAGCAAGCACATGGTTTCCCTGTTGCAATATTCTCTTACACTAAGGGCATTTGCTCCTCGTTGTGAAAAAATTTCTGGGTTTGGTGCATTTCCTCTAAATGTGTGAGAAGGATGTACATGCCACATAGCTGAAAAAAATCTGGGCATGGTTTTCACCTCATCACTGACCTTGACTATTCTCTTGCATATCTAGCTGTGAAATCTTCATCCAAACTGCAGTGGGATCTGCCATCTGTTTGATTCCCCTGCAGATCTGGGCAGAGCAGTTTTATGATCTGTTTCCATGTCTATAATAGAATTTTTATAAAGATGGCAAATGCTACTACTTAAAACACTGAGGAGATGTGGGCTTATTTTTTATTTTCAGTATTGGAAAAAATATCATTATGGAGCTTTCATTTGGTCATATTACCCCCAAGACCCCACCAAAACAAACATTTGCTAAAATAATGGTAAGTTCAGCAAAGCAGAAAGGTTCAGGTTTTGAATTATATACCATTAGATCTTAAACAGTACTGCCTGCCAAATCCAGAGTCCACATCATTTTCAAGCACAAGTAATTTTCAAATTTTCAAATACCAGGCTAGTTTTGCAATGCTGACAGACTAAAACGATCTCCTGCTTTACTTAGAAGTTGACCCAATTTGACAGAAAGATCTTCAGGAGAAAGCAAATGTAGAACTTTTTTATTTTATTTGATACTACTTTACTGACTACAGCAAAGCTCTGAAGGTCAGTAATGTTATCCAGGCACTAAATACCAAATTCTGCATCAAAACACATCCCAGAAAGTGTGCCTGGTTCTTTTATTCCTGCATGGGAATGGGGAAGTCTTTCCTTATGGTATCCCTTCCTTGGTGCACCCACCCTGGGTCTTCATTGTCCTGCACAGAAATAACACAATGTCAGTGATTCATGAGGATCATAGAGGCCCTTGCTGGGCTTGTGAAGGCACCAGAACCCAGTAAAAGGCAGTTTACAATCTAGTTTGGTGTGGAAACCCAGAGCACTGGGAATATTTCCCTGTCTGCTCTGGGGTGCCCTGACCCCCAGGGCAGCACTGACTTTGACCCTCATTCATGGAGAAAGCTTCCCAGACTTCAAGATAGACTGGAATCCACAAAAGTGTGAAATAGATGATAGAGAGCAGTGTAGGTGTGTCACTTGGTGAGAAATTTAGGTTTTGGGATTTTTAGTATGTTGTGGATGGCAGCAAGATGGAGGGCACAGGGTGTTGTCCTGGGTTTCTTCTTCATGCTTCTCCTTCCTTCTTCTCCATGGGTTTGGGTGGCATTTTGTAATTGGGTGGAAAAGTTGCAGGCTTTTGGGGATCAGTTATTGGGTTAAAAGGGAGAATCATCTAGGTGTCAGTTCTTAATTGGATAGTTTAGCCTTAAAAGACCTTGGAACAATAGACTGTTGGCCATTTCTGTGGTGCTTTTCCAGTGCGCTGAGCCTGGTGTGGACAGCATGCAAAACTCTAGATAAGATACAATAAACAAGAACCTGAAGACCAAAAAAATCCAGTGCATCTCTCTTTCCTGACACAAGACCACTCCAGGAGGGTGTCCCGTGACAGGAGAGCCCCCTGGGAGGGCCCAGCCAGAGTCCCAGAAGTCGGGGAATTGGTGACAGGTACCCGACAGTTTGGGTTTGTGTGACTGGCGCAGTCCTTATAGCTCCATCATGGAACTGCCATGACAACCTCCCTAAGGGGGTCTGAGGGATAAAGGATCCTGTGCAGGTCTGCAGGCTGGGCTGGGCTTGGAGAGGACTGCAAAATGCAAGGTGGAAGGAAAACACTGAAATGGAAAAAGAGAAGAGTCAGAGAGACTTCACTTCCTAAAGCCTGCAGGTTCTCAGGTACCAAAGTGATGAGTAAGAGCCTTGCTGAGCTCTTCTTCCCCACAGGGGACATTCCACACAAGTGTCACTTGTGTCCCTCATCCATGAGGCCAGCATGCCATGGGATGTTCTGGTACTGACCTGGATTTCTTGGGTCAGAAGCTCCAGGGAGAGCTGGACAATGTAGGGGGTTCTTCAGAGATTACTTCCACAGGGTGTGGTTGTGGTGAGGCTTATGCAGCCCCATTTTTATGTTTTCTTTTGCTGTATGAAATTGAGTATTGGATACAAGTGACATAATTAAAAATATTTCAAATGAGTCAATAAACGATTTTTCTCAGTTCCTAATGCAGGTATATTTCTGGGGGGTTGTCCAGAAAAAGAAGAAATTTTAACAAACACATACAATTTAGGACAAACATGGACATCAGAGATTTCAAAGGCAATAAATCAATAAAATTTTTATCAGGCTCCACTATGCATCCTTAAAAAGGAAAGCCCTACTTGCTTCTCTGTTAGTTAAAAGGAGAGGAGAGGAGAGGAGAGGAGAGGAGAGGAGAGGAGGAAAAGAAAAAGAAAAGAAAAGAAAGAAAAGGAGCACAAATCTCATAACTAAGTTTAAGGTGCTTCCATTACTTTTGAAAAATAGCATTTTTCTGGGAGAGGAGAGGAGAGGAGAGGAGAGGAGAGGAGAGAAACCTCTGAATTATCCAACAGTGCCCATAAGGAGGATAGGAGGAGCATGAAGCAAGATGTGCTGGTGCTTTCCCTGAGCACCTCCCTTTGCCCGGGGCTCCTCCTTTCACTGCTGCTGCTCCAGCACACGGTGCTTTGCTCCCAGTGCCAGGGAGGCTTTGTGAACGAGCTGTGTGTGCTTCTTGCATTCCCTGACCTGAGTCCATCTCGGGTGGGTGGCCAGCTGGAGCACAAGCATGGCTGCAATGTGGCTGCAGCATTATCAGGAGAGTGCCCTGCTCCTCCAGAGAGAAGGGCAGCACTTCCATCTCCACCAAGGCTTCTCACAGAGCTTTCCCAAAGGCTTGATTCAAGATGGGACACCTGCAGCCCTCACCTCAGCTGGCCCCAAGCCCAAGCAGTCCAAACCCCAGGAGGATCAGGAGGGTGTGCTCAGGGTCAGACAGGCTGTGCTTGGCAGACTGGCACAAATTGAGGCACAAATGTGTCTTAGAGGAGCAGAGCTCCTCACCCAAAGGCTCAGGGAATTTCTGGACGGCTGGGGAGGAAAGGAGGCTGCTCACTGAGGGAGCTGACAGGGACAAGCAGTGGGTGGCTCCAGGGAACAGATTGCTCCTCCAGAAGGAAGGGATGTGGGCACAAAGCAAGAAAATCCTGCACAAGGGAAGCAGAGCTGCTCTAGTCCACCTCCCAGCTGAGGCAAGAAACAAGCAGGGTCTGAGTGAGCAGTCCTGCTCCATTCCCCAGCATCACAGGGAAGGAATCTGCTCCACAATGGGCAGCTGGGCCTCTGGGCTAGAGCCAGAGCTTTTGTGTGCTCATGTAAGAGATACCTGCATGCCACAAGGCTGTCTTTGAAAA
The DNA here is from genome assembly GCF_000277835.1 of Geospiza fortis. Lineage (NCBI taxonomy): Eukaryota > Metazoa > Chordata > Aves > Passeriformes > Thraupidae > Geospiza > Geospiza fortis. The sequence goes on from NW_005054374.1 coordinate 2,076,428, forward strand.
ACAAGAACTTTGCCTGCACTGGCACTGATGTGGGCACAGGATGTGCTCCAAGTATCAGTCTTGTTTCTTTGGTTGTTTTAAGATTTGTTGTCCTACACTTTACCTGTAATGAATTGGTTTTTAAATGTTACTGCTTGATACAGCATAATTCTATTTACTAAAACATGCTACAATTTTGTTGTTATTTTCTCTCTTTTCATCACTAGCAAATTGTTGTTAGATACATGGCAGCTTTAAAAATCAATCATCTCATTTTTTGAAGAGAAGAAGAGGAGCCATTGTTTAGAGGCAGAGAAGGAAAATTAGACACCACATAGAGAGAAAACACATTGGATCAAAATCCATGCAGTGTACCTCCAATTCCTTTCATTGTGTACATGATATGATTATGATATGTACACAATGATTATATACGAATTTTATGATTATATACTAATTTTATGATTATATACTAATTTTACCTTGAGCATGGCTATTTACTAAAGAGCTCTGGGTGTTCCCATAGCCTCTGTGGTGCTTTTCACACTGGATTATCACATTCCACACCTTGACCTCCCTCAGCAGCACCCATGTTGGCCATGATCCATCAGCTGTCTCGCTCCTGAGCTTTCCCCATCCCACTGTCCATAAGCTGAGGACATCCAGAATTCCCTTTCCAAGACTTAGGTTATGGTTTCCTTTCCTCTGGAACTCGACCTGAGACGCATACAAGGAAAAGCAAGCCTCAGGGGAAAACGAAGTTTTCCCAAACCTGTTTCCAAACTGGAGCAGTCTCTGCTGAAAGGCTGTGAACACTCTTATGGCTGACAGAAAAAATCCAGAGTCTGCAGCTGGGGCAACAAGAGGAGGAGCACTCCAGGCAAGATGTCAAGGTCCTCCCCCTGTGCCACCTGTGGCTGCTGTCAGAGCCAAGGTCCAGGGCCTGGCAGGTCCTTGCAGGCGCCAGGCTGACCAGAGTCTTACCCAGCCCAGAAAACACCACACAATATTCAGCCAGATGTTCCCATGTCAGCCAGGAGCCTGTGTCTGTCCCACTGGGGGATTGCTGCAGACCAGAAAAGCTGGGATTTGCTCTCCTGCCCCTGTTTCTTATGCAAACTCTCAGAGACCAGCCATGACAATGGGTAACTTCTGCCAGCACTGGAGAAGAGGCCGAGCTCTGCCTGCTTTTGCTTCAGGGCAGACAAAAGAGAAATGTAGTGGAAACAAATCATGGCACAGGCAAAAAAGGAGAAGGAGGAAAATACAAGCAGTACTGAATGCTTTGGCATTCACAGTTTAACCCAGTGCAGCCTAACCACACTCCTTGACAGAAGCAAATAACTGAAAACCATGGAGGAGGGGGACCTCATAGGTGTTTCTTGGCCCCTCACATTGATCCTTCCAGAAGAAGAAATTATCCAGTTCCTTCAAGGATTATTGTAAATTATCTACTGACCTTAAGAAAATGTCCAGGTATTCCAGGGATACACAAGAGAGAATCTGGTGTTGTTACTTATAACTACAAAGTAAAGAAAAAACAGAGAAAATACAGCGTGACAAACCAATTTGAGTGACTTGGCAAATGTGCAGGGTTAATTGTCACTTTATTGCTAAAGATGAAGATAATAAAATTGTATGGCTCCATTCTTCTTGCTGTGTGTCAAAACTCCCATTATCTGGAGATGTAATAATGCTTCTCCTAAAATAACATAGACCTGCTCTTTGTGTGTTTATATGCCCTTTGTGTATTTTTCTGCTCTCTGACCTCTTATCTTTTCCAAGTCCTCCACTCTCCCTCTGTAAATGCTGATGATCTTAATTTATCCTGTTGTGCTAGTTATGCTTAGTCACAAATGTATTTCTGTTCCATTCCCTTCAAGAGGACACTTCACAAAGCTTTGGAGTAATCAGGAAAGTCATCACAAGTCATGAGAAATACCTGCCTACAAAACAGCTATAAACTTCCCTTCTAAATCTATATCTGAGAAATATAAAGAGTTATGAAAAGGTTATTTGTATCAAGTTCCTGATAAAAGCCAGATATTACATGCCTGCTCTGAAGGGAAATGGCATAAAGGACATCTCTTTTTGGCCTAACATTAGAGCATAAACTGAGCATCATCCATAAAGCAGGAGGTGCTTCCTACAAACCATCTTAAAGACCTTCTTAATAGGTTTAAGAAAGTTTCCTAACATTGCTACTTCCTCTGCAAACAGGTACTGCTGCCCATCAGGGTCAGCAGCGTGATCTCAATACTGCAGAGCCATCCCATGAGCCCTTTATGTTGAATCAGTGCTGAATATGAATTTCATCCTAACTCATATGTGTTGCCAAACTCTGAAGCTGATGTCTGTGTGTGCTCCCTTATGCCTGTGCTGCAGGAGACTGGACCTTTCTTTCCAAGTTGTGGTAAATGGAAATACCTTGGTTGACTTTGTCAACACTACATTCATCTCCTTACAGGCTCTTTTCTGGCAAATCATTCTCTGGCACTGGTTTTGTACCCCACATTTCTTCCTTGGGGACCTATAAAGCCTGAGGCATCTTTAGAAAACACACTTTGGGGCCTGGGCTTGGCAGCTTGGTCCTACTGATGCATCTGCCAAAAGCATGCAGCCACCAGCCATGTGACAAATGTGCCACCAGCCATGTGACAAACTGGCTGCTGTGTGAGTGAGAGCTCTGCTTTTTTAGAGCTGAATGATGCATGATGCAGAGGTGTCAGTGGGACCTGTACAGAGTTGTCTGAACTCACCTGTGACCCGTGACTGCAGCAAAAGTATCAGACACTTAGTTTTCCTCCTGCTTCCTGCATTTTGCCACAAAATTTGTGGTTACTCTGCAACAGAGTGATGCAGGCTCTGCCAGCTGAGGACAGCCACTGGCAGGTCACATGGAGATAAGGGGAATGGAAAAGGACAAAAACCCCTCAAACCTCAGCTCTCCAGGGAGGATGAAGTGAGTGTGGACTATAAGCCTGAATGCCCAATAAAGGATAGCAGAGGTTGCTGCCTTTACATTGAACAGCACCACAGCAAATCTGTGAAAGGCCAGAATGGGCATGAAGAGAACAAAGCACCACCTTTCTCACCTGCTGTAATTGCAGAAGGGTATGAGACCTTTACATTTTTCCACCACTACCCCCAGAAAGTAGTTATTTACCCATCAAATAGTCAAGCTCAGCTTCAGGTAAGGATGGAAGTCCTCATTTTCACTTTCAATGCTCTGCCAAGGGATGAAGGAGCTCCTTCTAGACCAATGCTTTGCAAAGAGACTTATTAAGACAGGATATTCCCTGTTCATTATGAAGCAATACAAGCTTATAGATTGTAGAAGAAACCCCTGCAAACTGCCAGTGTTTTAAAGAAATATTTTTCAAATGACACAGTTAGGCAAAAATGTCCTGTTTAGAATAACTACAAGAATGTTCTCTCTGTGAGGAGATGTGAAGAGCAATTATGTTCCCAACTTTGCAAATGTGGATTACGGAACTGAAAATGTATTTTGCTTTAGAAAGGCTCGCTTTGATTTTGTTCAAGTAATACTTGAGAATCTGCCCTCCCAAATCTGCAAAACTATGATAAAAATATTTTTAAAAGGTAGATGTGTTTCCAAGCCACACACAAAGGCTAGCAGTTGTTCAGTATTTCCATTTAAGCCTAAAATGTTTGATGGCTCGGTGCTCTTGTCATATTTTAATGGTATTTGCTGTAATCAGGTAGATTTTTGTTCAGCTCTGTTCAGACATTCTCATTTTTAATCCAAAATTTGCATCTACATCCAATAAAGTATATCCTCCTTGACTGCATGCCAAAAAGGAACTCAGAATTCCTCCAAAGACAGCCTGGTGAGAAGACTGTAGGCTCAGGTGGAGATATCATGGAGCCTCTGTTTCTCAGTTCTCAGGACATCATCCCCTCCAGGCCTGACATTTGTGAAGAAAGGAGCTGTATTTCCTGGTGTGGGCTTTTCTTCTTGTACCTCTGTTTTCTCTCTGGTTCCCTGGTGCAAAATCCTATGAGCTTTAACAGCACTGTCAAGGGAAGCTTTGTAGGCACTCATTCAGTTTAGATCCCCAACACATCCTTCTGAGAAGACTCAGGGGATGTATCCCAAATTAGGCACTATGGGACAGAGTGACCTAAAATCACATGCTATTGGCAGAAAATGTGAGTCTCTGTCAAAATCAGCATCTACCAAAATATCCATTCTGATTGATATTATAGTTTGTTTTGTGCTTTCTTAAAAACACCTGAAGGGGAGGGGAAGTATAACCACAGCTACTGAAATAAATGGCTGCTGTCCCCTGGGCTGTGACAGCAGCATTTATCTTTCTACAGCCCATGTGTGAGAGGAAGGAAGAGAATTCTCCAGCTTGGAGCTATTTTCTGTCAAAAATCTTAGTGTAATTTTTGTACAGTGAATATTTATAACTGTTGTTAGTGTCAATACAATTTTTTGCAGTTAGTGCACTTATTTACATTTTAATGGCCAAGCCAATAAAGATTTATGCACCTGTCATCTGAATTTTCCACAAAAGTGGTGATTGCTTAAAAAAAAACCCCATATCTCCTGCAGAATACTCCCTCTCCAAGCATCTTTTAGATGCCTTTGTTTTGGGAAACAGTAGGCTTACAGCTCTAAAAGTCATAAGTTAAACCCAGCAAAATCCTGCATCAGTCTTCATGGCAAAACTTCTGCATATTACAAAAGCACTTGCTCAGGAACCATTTTTTTCTCACTCTGTTTTTCAAACACTGTCTCTTGAATGGCAAGGGCTGTTTCATCACTTTGATATGTCTCAGCTGCACCAACTACATTATTTTTGTAGCTTGAGGAGATTCACTGTTTAGTGTTGACTTTGTTTTGATTTTAATGCAGTTAAAGGCATGGTTCAGATCCCTGCTTTGTGCGCAGCCACGCCACTCAGGAGGGACACAGTGCTCCACTCCCCTGCACACATAACCTCCCCCAAAATGTGAACTACAGAAAAAACCCCGAAGGCATCCCCTCTGTGCCTGCCCCCGGTCCTGGCACAGCAGCCTGGGCTGCCAAGGCACATGTGTGCCCTCATTCTGGCCATGCTGCTCCTGGAGGCAGCCAGCCCACAAGCCTTTTTTATTCCCACTCCACTGCTTTGCTGCCAGGGCTCTGCAGGATCAGCTCCTTTTCCATGCCCAGACCAGCTCGGTTATTTCCCTGCTGTCCATCCCTTGCTGGATTCCCCAGTGGTGGCTGCGGTGACAAGGACGAAGGACAGGCTCTCTCGGGAGCTGTGTGCCCTCTCCGGGCTGAGCTGTCACTCAGCTCTGTTCCAGCTAAAGCCGAGGATCTCAAAGAAATAGAAGTGTGAGGTTTCTGATCAGTATAGCTGGGGTTCAATGTCCAGAGTAGTTTTAGCATAGAGTTCACATTCGAGGCTGACAAGAAGCCAAGGCCAGGGGCCAGGCTCTTGTAAGGCACCGTCCATAGGTCACAGCTCTTACAGTTCCACACAGTCACCTGCACTAGAGCTGCAGAAGAGGCACGGCACAGGCGGAGAGCTGGGGGAGCCCCTGCCCCTCAAATGGCTTCGGTGCAGAGCTCTTGCTCTTAGGTACAGCCTTGCTCAGCCAGACTGCGTGGCCGTAACCAGAGCCCCGTCAAAACCGTGCTACTTGCCCTTGCTGTGGTCTCCAGACCTTTGAAGCTTGCAGGAACACACATTTTAATCGTGACACTGAAGGATGTTTTCTCCCGTACGGGCAATTCCCTCTGCAGCTCCGACCGTGCAGCGCCTCCATCCCCAAACCCCTGAGCAGCCCAAGCAACGCCTCCGAGCATCTCCCCGAGAAAACGGAGCGGCCGGGGGGTGTCCTTCACCTCATCTTTCAAAACCTCAACTCCCCCCATCCCTGAGATAAATGTCACC
>NW_005054374.1:2083308-2083674 GCF_000277835.1 Geospiza fortis
ATAATGGCCCCGCTGTGTGCAGTTAGGGACCTGCTCCGCGCACCATCGGCACCGCGCGCTGAGGCGCATTTGTCACTTCCTAACCGGGGGAGCTGGCTGTGCTCTCTCCGCTTGGTAGCTCTGCGCTGTGGAAAGTGCCTGTGAAACACACTGACTCAAATCTTCATCTTTCTGCTTAAAGAGGCATTCTAAACAAAGAATTGCTTATTCATGGCAATAACGTTTGACATCCTTACAGTGAACATCGGACTTCAGCTCTTTCAACTTTAACTTCATAGGCTTTTTTTTTTTAAGCATAACCAAAACACATTTTTGTTTATCCGTACTTATGGCAGTACCTCGGTGTTATTGGCTCCCTCATACCTT
>NW_005054374.1:2083684-2094369 GCF_000277835.1 Geospiza fortis
GGAAGCCAGAATTATCTGTTGGGTTTTTTGTTGGCAAGTAGATTCTTCACATTAGTCTCAAGGAGGTAGGTGGCTAAGTTTATATACTTACCACAGTTTCAAGATTCATCCTTTCCAGTCCTCAGTTCTCAGCAGATCTGTAAGAAACCCCTCTTCATGCTGTGATGAGTGAGCAACTGCAGGAGCTCAAGCGAATTCACGGCATGTTTTAAAATCGTGTCTTTTGGTTTTTTTTTAAGTGATCGTTGTATCTGCTGCAGCCCGAATAAACAGAGGGCTTAGATCAGCATGCCCGTTGAGCTAGCACATTTCACCAACGCTAATCTCATTTAAAAAGAGAGAATTGTACCCTGAGCCAAGCAGCTGGCCGAGGGCATTTGTGCTGGAGGCTGTCAGGATGCCAGGCCAGGTTGACAGCTGGGACCTCGTGGGCTAAATGACACAGCTGAGCTCGGGCTGGGCTCTGTCAGAACCCAGGAAATGGGCTCCAGCAACACAGTTGTGCTGGTGGGATGCTCTGCTGTGAATTCTTTTCCTCTGAGCTGTGGGTCAGGCTCCTGTGTCTCCTGATCTTCTCCAAGGGCATGGCCCACTCTTCCAGTTACTTAACACTCGACGGCCTCCAGAGTCTCTGTTTGTCCTCTTCCTTGAGCCTGGAGAAGGAGGAGGAAATCAATGGTTGGGGACAGAATCCTGCAGCCATGATCAAAGGAGAATGAAGAATCATGCTTGCTGTTGCATCTGGTTTCTCAAGGCACCAGCCAAGGGACATAGGCAGGTGTCAGTGGGAGAAGACAGCAAAGGATTTGGTAAAGGTCCAGAGGATTTGACAGCAGATTCTAAGTCTTTATCAGTTCTTCTGTGCTAAAAGGAAGAACAAAAGCTAATTCATATTTTTGTCCTCTTTCTGGGCTCTGAATCCATTTAGAATAAATTGGAGCAGGATGCCATGAGGAGAGCAAAAACATGGCATACTCTGGCTGTATGCTCATTTTGTTTTTTTCAGTCAAGCTTGAGAGCTGAGGGATGTATGGACTTCCCTCAAACCCCCCCACCATTATTTTCTGGGGTGATTTTTGTACTCTTTTAGAATCTGCTGGCTCCAGAGTCAGTGTAACTCAACTTGAGTCCTTGTGAATTCTCAGAGCTGAAAATATGGGAAGGATTCTATTGGAGGAACTATTTTAATTTTTTTTCTTGGACTGGGCTAAATACCAGAAGGAAACCATGCCAGCACCACAAATGGCTGGTTTGTAAATTTTTATTCTGACGGCTTTCCCACATTTTTTGGAGAGGTTGTAAGCTGATTTCTGAAGGAGAAAGCTCTGTGTTGCTTAGCTGCAGTTTGTATGGGGTTTTTTCCTAGCTGTGGGAATGGAGCTGTGATACAGCACGGGGCAGAAACTCATCCTGTAGCAGGGTGGTCTGTGGTGTCAACCCTTTGCCTGGTGGGTCAGGTGGTTACAGATGTGAGGCAGTGGGGAGAAGATGCTTCTTAGCATCCAGTGAGCTGTTCTGAACCATTGTGAACGACTCCTGTGTGCTTCACATTGTTTATAAAATAAGAAAGTCTGTGTACGCAGCATGTTCCCCCAACAAGTGATTTTTTGTCAGGCTTGAATATGAATTGCATTTGTATTTGTGGGACAGATGTGTATAGGTGAAGGCTTTTAGTATGAGCATTAAATGAGGCTGCACAGATTTCATGGGAGCTGTAGGATCATAATGGGGAGACACAGTTCATTCAAATTTCATACTGCATAGCTTGTTCCTTTCCAAATAGGTTTTGTTTAATGTAACTTGTTATTTTGATAGCTTCTTCTCCTCCCCCTCACCTTACTTCCCAACTTCTTTCTGTAAATGTATCAACATGGTAAAAAAATTCCATAAACAGAGATAACAAGCTTTTTGTGTGCTCATAGGTATTGTTATTCATAGAACACATTAAATGCCTAAGGTTACCGCTTTTGGTCCTTAAGGGATGGAGTAATAAAAATTCAACAGCCATTTTTTTCCTAATCAGAATTTTATACTGAATGCATCGGGTTTGGAACTAGCAGATTAAAAAAAAGGTGATAAAAGCTTTGCTTGGCTGTTAGCTATTTTTATTTTTTCCTTTTGGGTATCATAAATTGCTTGCATAGAAATCCGAGTTAGAGCCTGTCTTGTTTTTAAGAGAAAATGAATTTTGAATTAGAATTCTAAGTGAATTTTTTATAGGAGAGAGAAACCTTGAAGCACCCCTCAGTCCCTTGTATTTGTCTAGTACTTAAGTAACCTTTGGTCTTAAAACATGTGTATAATTAATATTTCACTGTAGCCTTCTCAATATGTTTTGTTACCAAATTAACTGCCTGCCTCAATGTGTTTTGGGAGAGAGCTTTAAGGGGGCATGCAATTGTCCTTAAAGTTATATGGCTGAGGAAAATGGGTCTTATCTTCCATGCAAAGTTTGTTGTTGCCCCAAATAGGCACCGTAGCAAAGTGATTATTTTCTGATCCCAGGCCCTGTGAGACACTTGGCACTCAAATGAGTGCTTTGTGTGTGCTGTCCTGCTGGAATGGGGTTTTCTTGCTGTCAGTTAGTGTCATAAACGCGTGTAAATAGAGTTTCCATTTAGATAACATTCCAAGGTGGGTCACTGATCTGAAGAGCATCTTCCAAAGTTTTTGGGCACTACATTAGGTTCTTAGAACTTGGCCTGTCTTTGGCTATGTGACAAAATCAGAGCTAAGGTACCCACTCATAGGTGGTGGTAGTTTGGTTTTCTGAGTTTTTATTGCCTTGAAAATAGACCTGTGCCTCCTGGTGTGACCCTTTGGAAGTTGGAAAGGGGCAGGAGAGAGGTGGGGCAGGTGAGTGTTGCTTGGTTGTGAGGCCACAGCAGGGCTGTGATTTTAAAAAAGGTGGAAATTGTGTGTTTTCATACGGTTCCTCTTCTTTTAGCCAGCTCCTCTGGGAATGTGGTGTCACTGGTGTGGAGGTCGGGGGTCTGGAGATGGCCCCATGAAGGGTGATGGGCTCAGTGCCCCTCTGGCATGGGAGGTGGGGGAGCTCCTGGTGAGTGATTTAAAGTGCCTCCTCACCATTTTCATCTTCTCAGAACTCCCCCAAAAGGAGATCACTTGTGGGTGCTGGGAGTGGCTCTGCTGTTGGGGCAGACAGCTCCCGCTGTGGCAGGAGGGTGGAGGGGGCACTTCCCTGCCATGCCAGGGGCTCACAGAGCTGTTTTCCAGGAAATGACTGAGACAGAGAGTGAGTATGGCAGCCTGCTTGGGAACACAGATTTATGGCTCAACTCCTGACCCATCCTCAAATGCAGCCATCTGAACTCTGCATTACAATGTGGGATTAAATCTGCGTGTCCCTTTGAGTTACTAGTGGCATTACTCATCTCCCCTATATGTATCCAGCTGGGTTGCTGAAATAACTGGTTTTCTCCCCAAATCTTCTTTCCAATGTTTCTGCATTGATCCCTGCATGTTCCTGGTCTTTTTAATACCTCTTACCATGCCTGTATTTCTTTTCTTTTAATTCTTTTAAAATATATGTTAGCAGATGGTTTTAGAGGAAATATTTTGGGAAATTTTTAGCTTTCCCATGTGGTTTAGATTGCTCAATCTCTTGGTGGTTCCATTTGATTGCAAATTCAACATAGCTATACTTTTAGAAATAAGTGTTATTACTCATATGTAGTTACCTGAAACCCCAAAAAACCCCAAGCTCTCAAAAATGCCCAGAATCCCCCCATCAACACAGATTTGAAGTGCTTCATTGTTCAGCACAGACCTCATGCAGTTGCCTCCTTAAGTCAGTTGTTCCCTGCTCTGTTCTCATAATGATATACATGAAAGATTAAAGATAATGGTGTTTTCTAGTAAGCATAGCCCAAGGTGAATTCTGTTGGCTAAATAAATGACTGGATTTTTAAAAACAACAACAAAGAAGGCTAGATGGTGTTTGAAACCATAACTCCAGTCAGCTTCGTAAATTCCTTCTTGGGACATGTACACAGCTTGGTTTAGTTTAGTGGGGTTTTGACTGGGATTTTTCATGTTCTGAAAATTGTGTGGTTTTGGTACAAATTAACATTTTACACCTCGTTTAATGGAATAATTGATTTTACTGTTGGCTTAATCCTCCTTCTTTTCTGTTTGTGGAGCTGTGCTTGCATCTCAGCAAGTGCAACTCCTTGACCTTGGGAGTTTGCATCAGGACAGTTCTGTGGTTTGAGGATGGTGACATTTTCACATTAATGGGTCAGTTTGGACTGGTGAAGGGGGATAGTGGGACTTGGAAATTGTTTCAGTTCTGTTTGGGAAGGCACAGGATGCATTCATAACCCAGCAGTGGCAGGAACCCTTGTTTTCCACAGGGAAGGGCAGGAGGCTGTGGGGGAGTGCCACTGTTTGTGTAGTAAACATTTGGCTGTTTAGTGTTCCCTCCTGCTCTCAGCAACCTGTTGTGTGCTGAACAGGGTAAATATAAATTCTAGGGAATGGTGCTGGGGAGGCCTTGTTAGCACTTTTCTATGAAAACAACAGTAGAGTCCTTGGATGCTGCCTCATTCCAGCCTTGCTTGTCAAGGAAACGGAGGCAATTATCGTAGGTAAACCAAGGGAATTTAAAATGGATCCAATAATCTGATTTTATCTCTGGTTCTGTGACTATTTATCAATTCCCTGTGCTGTCAGGGAGGGAAATTAGGTTACCTGGTACCATTAGTTGTCTCCATCTCTGGATTTTTATCATCATTTCTTCTGTTGTTGCAACTGTCCTACAAATTTACGTGCCAGTGAGTTAATAGATGAGTATCTAGAAAGGCTCTTTGTGCATGTGAGCTTGCAGAAGCATCTCCTTCAATCTTTCACATGCTGTTTAAGCTCAGTGATGCTTGTTAGAGAGATGCTGGCTTTGCTGTAGTGCTGAGTCCCTTCTGCAGCCACCAAATTTGCACTTTTCAGCCCTGCTGATCTCAGTGCCTTGCAAACCTTGGGACTGAATCTTTAGAATAAAATACAGGACTCGGAAGTGACTGTGGGGAGCAGATGACAGATATTGTACAGCCATTTTTATTTTGCATGATGTTACTTCTTTAGGCTCATTTCTATTAATTAGCATTTAATCATCTCTCAGAGATGAGAGATGGGCAGAGCAGACTTCTTTCCATCTTAGCTCTCTCTCATGGTGGTGGGCAGATGGTGGAAATGTTCTGTCTCTATCCCAGTTCTGGGTTAGCAGAGGGAAGCATTTGAATTTCCCTTGCACTAAAGGGACTCTGCAGCATGGCACACTTGTGTCTTACTGGATTATTGTTACTTCATAGCTGAGCTGGTTCTTTGAGCTCTGGGAGGAGGACAGAGGATTTTTAAGAGCTACTCTAATGAAAGAGTGGAAGTTAATGTTGTTAATACTATTTTTGCTGTAATTTCCACGTAGTGTTTTGCAAGATGTTTTCCAGATGTGCTTTTTTCATCTCTGTGTTTCTGGGGACAACACTAAAATCTTTACAAGAAGCAAGCAGCCCCCCTTCCCTCTCTGTTTCTTGTTTTTCCCATCTCCCTGAATTGCTGTGATGAGCTCAGCTGGTGGCTGGCCACTGTGTGATGCTGGCAGTGACCCTCTCCCAAAAGCCAAGCAGGATTTACCACATTCACCAACAGCCTGGGCTGAGCAGAAGGTTGAAATTTTGCCATCATTTATTATTGGGAGATATATTTGCTGAGAGCTTTGAGGAAAGGTTGGATTTGATTTGGGCTGAATGTGGATTTAGATGGATCAAATGGAAGTGTTGGGGTTTTTTTTGTTATTATATTCAAAAAGGGTCTTTTTAAAGAGTTTAATTGGTAGGAGAATGTGATGGGGTGAATAATGATGTGATGGACTTAATCTGCAGAAGCCTCTGGATCTTGGGAGCAGAGCTGAGGAAAAGGCTGGCATGCTTGTAAGGTTCTGCAGAGAATTCAGAGAGGAGAAAAGAGAGTGAAACCCTGTAAATATCATAGGAAGAGGAGCACTTACATTTCCCCTTAAACTGGGAAGTGAAGGAAGCCGCTGCTGTCTGACCCACATAACCACTCAGTGCCTTAATGCCCCTGAACAGAAATGATCAGCTCAGACCTGCTGCTGCCACAGGATTGGAGCTGCCAGGGAAGCTGACAAGTTCCTCAGGCTCTTGTTTCTGACTGGATTATGGGCACTGCTTCATAGAATGCACAAACAGGAGCAGCAAATTGCACTGAGTGCCACCAGCAAAGCTCATCTGCAACTCAGCACACAGGAAACTCTGCCTGTAAGGACCTGAGCACATCTCCTGCAACTGAGTCATTTGATAAGTTTTAAAAACATTTGTCATTTGGATGGAGTTTCTCATGGGTTGGCCTCCATCTGGAAGCAACTTTGAAGTGTTTGGAGAATTCTTTTTAGCAGCTTTTGGCAAAAGAATATGAAAAATTGCTCATTTTGTATGTTTCTGAAAGTAAATGGGAGTTATATCAAAATCTGACATTTTTGATGGAGGTAGTCTTCTCAATTATATAAACTTAGTGATATGGGAAATTCTAAAAAAAATATGAATTTTTCAAATAAATGAGAATTTCCTGAATATGCCAGGTAGCACTGAAATTCTTTTTTATTTTTTGTATCTGGACTTGAAACTGAGGCCAGTTTGTGGCATCGCAGGTTGTGTCATGGCATGTGTGGCATCATTCCAGTTGGGCAGCACCAAGGCTTCAAAGTTGTGTCTGGGACTTGGTGCCCAGCTAAGGTGAAAGTCTGTGGTAGAGGTGGGGACCTGGGGTCTGCAGGCCCCTGTAGCCTGCAAGGATTTACACCTGGATATCCACCTGGAGTGGGATATTTGTCCATGCTTGAAGATAATACAAAGGTGCAGCTTGCTTGGACTGTCGAGATACTCTGCTGTGACCTCAACCAAAGAAAAGGTGGAGGACATTGCAAACAGATTATGGAAACACATCCAAGTCAATTCCAAAAGCTATTTGAGGAGAATTGCTGCAGATTTCCTGCCATGGAGAACATATGATTTTTGTTGTCTTCCCTAATAGTCTCCTGCCCAAAGCATTTTTATTACAACTTGCTGTGGCCTCCCCTGCATCAAAAGACAGTCAACACAGCAGAAATGTGTCACACAAGTTGTGCCTTTCATTCTTGGAGAATAGGTTAAGAGAGAAGACAAGACACTTTCCAGGTATGCATTAACAGAACAGATAGAAACTCAATCCTCCTGTTTCACTTCAATAGTACTTAACATCTAACTGGCTCTAATTGGGCTTGGAATGGGAAGATAATTAAGTGCATGTCTGTTTCCCTTTGAAAACAAAGAAAGGAAACAAATGCAGATAGGTTACCCTCAGTACCTTGATGGCTGCATCTTATGGCTGGGTTCATTTTCACTGGTGCAGCTGCCCCGTGCTGGATGTAGCATTTATTGCTCTGTGGTGTGCACTGATTGCAGACAGAGCATGATTCAATTTACCTGCAAAATAATGTCTTAGAGGAAATCAGCAGCTGATATTATTGCATGTTTTTGAGATTTTTTTTTTTTCAAATTTCCTGTTTTCAGGTCAGTGATGCTATGCCAGAGCTGCTTTTTTGTATAGCTGGATCTTTGAGTCAGTTGAAGCTGATCCAGTGTGCAGTTGCTTGTAAATGTTGAGGTCAGCTTGAGTTTTACCTGGAACTGAGTTCCTCTTTCAAGTATACTTCAGGAAAACTGCTGAGTTAAATTGTGTGGGTTCAAATAATCTAGAGGCTTAAATTGATCTCTCTTGTCCCTGAATAACCTATAGGCCATCTGTGCATCACCTGCAGTCTTCAGGGTTTGGGGTTTTTTTCTGTGCAAGTGTGATTTAAAACCTCCTGGAGAAAGAACCAGGACCTCAAGATGTTGGGGACCTGACTTTCAGGAGTGTTTCCCTGTTATTTCCTGGAACATACAAAACAACCCTGGGGTATATTCCTTGATTCCTATTCTCACAAAACAGGAGCTGATGCAAAGGGATTGAATCAGGATTTTCCAACAGAAGGTCGTACCATTTAAGAAGAAAAAAAATGTAGTGCACAGAGATGACCTTACAGGTTTATTTCTGTCATGGCAGGTAGGACTGGGGACACATAAGAGCCTTTCTAGGAGGCAGTGTGACCTTGCTGCAGTTACTGAATATGTGCAGGATGTCTGTGCAGCTTTCATGCAGAACTCTCACTGGCAGGATGGGGCAACTGCTGGCTTTGCCCATGGCCTTGTAGATAAATAGTTCCTTATGGAAAAAAAAAGACTCCTTTTTAAACCTTTCCCTATTGGTCTCCAACTTCAAAAGTGATGCTTTTATTGGGCATCTTCCCAGCATGGAAAGGGCAGCTCAGTGCCCTCTGTGCCTGCTCAGCCTGCCTTTCTACTCACCAGTGAAATTACAAACTGCAGGAGATGTGCTGGACCAGCCAGTGTGGTAATAAACAGTATTTCATCCAGAACTTGTGTAATTTTCAACAGAACCCAGCAACAAAAATAAAACCTCCCACTGCCAGGACTTCTGTGTTTTGTAAGCAACAGCTAGTTGCTTTGTGACAAGATGGTTGTGCTCAAAATAGGCATGTCTGTGGTAGAGACAATTTTCAGCTCATGGAATTATCAGAATGATATGGAAAATTTGCCTGAGTTTCTGTGAGCTGGCCTGATATGCATGTAATACTCTTTAACACAAAACAAACTTGGTCCCTGTTGTACAGAAACCTGAGCATGCTGCACCACAGCTATTTTTTAACAGAAGTATCAGATTTAGCATGTTCCCTTCCCTCCTGCTCACTGACCTCAAATTGCTGGGGGACCAGACAGGATTAATCCCTGTGCCATGAAGAATATCCAGTATTAAAGCAAGGAGCTTGGTTGTTTCCTAGAGCAATGCAATCCCCAGATGATAAAGAACATAACTGAACTACAACCACTTAGTTGATTTCTACCCTTAATTTCACTTAATTTCCCATGTCATAACAGGTATTAGACCAAAATTAATTCTTATTTTTTCCCAGCACTGTTGAATATGAAAAATATTTAAGATTGAAGACCTCTAAATCTGAAGGATATAGAGAAGAATTTCATGCTAAGTCTTAGCTCTTAGGCAATCAATGAAGTTATTAATGATATAAGAGCCACCTCATCTGTGAGGAACAGACAATTACCCAGTTTTCTTCTAGTACCATTAACCAGCTCATCAGTTGTTAACCAAGCCCAAATTTGTGTGGCACTAAAATTTCCCTTTTGGAAACATATTTGCTCTACATCATATGTTACTGCAATACTGGTAAGCAAAAGAATATGGAATAAAAATATATTTCAAGAAGAATTACATCAGCTCTGGTTGATGGGCACGTGTGGGTGGACTGAGCTTGGTCCATATGAAAGGTGTAAAATGTCTTACAACATCATCTTGCTCTGCTTAAATTCAGTGGGAAACAAACATCACCAAACTGTCTTATGCAGCCAGGCAATGGGTTTTGAAACTCGCCTGTGCTTAATATGCATGTTCAGTGAAACAGGCAGTTACTCTGGCTTGGATTCCTCAGAATTCCCACAGACATGTGGTTGGGAGGGTTTATCATTCATTTGTGTGCTGGATATCTCAACAGGATAAACTTTCTTCCCCTTCCTCTGCCAAGTTAAATTCTGCCTCTGATCTCTAGACTTGCTTTGGTTACTCTGTGATTTTGCAGCACAGCATCATTTTACAAGAAGATATGTGATCCTCTGGTGTGGTGGTGCCACTGAAGTTTAGATGGACTCTAAAAGAGGTAAAATTGTGTTTAAAAAATTTCAGCTTCTATGAAAACAAAGCCTAAACTAAAAGAATACAAGAGCAAAAGACTTAGCTCTGTGTTGATGAGATGGAGTAGTGTGTGACCACCTGAGTCAGCTGGTGGATGAATAAATGCTGAGTATTGTGGCTGGCATCAGAGGGCGTGGCAAAGTGCATGTTATTTGGATTAAATTCAGAAAAAACTGGACCCTGGCTGCACCCTGTATGTGAAGATGGGATTTTTTACAATATTGTATGTTATATTTTCTCTGTTCTTGAGAAGCATTGTGCAATTACTTAGAGCAACCCCAACTTTGGATTTATTTACCAGTGGTAATACTTAAAAAACAGTAGTTGGCATGTCCATTTGATAAGACAGAGCCACTGCTGCAAGTCAGGCAGTATGTCTAGGATGTGGCACAGCTGTGAGTTAGTTATTTTAGGTTCCTGACTGTAATAATTATTATGTTGTAGCATTCACTTTGACATCTTACTTCAATTGCAGGAGTAGAAAGCTGAAATAATAATTAGGGTTACCTGATGTTGCTTGTAGAGTATGGGAATGCTTCTGAGAAGTTTAATGAACTCTGCTTGTGAAGACAGATTATGATGGAGCAGCTGGCTGTATCTCAGCTATGAAATTCATACACCATGATGCTTCTTTATTCTGAAGCTGCATAGACAATGCTCTGAAAAAACCTTTCAGGCTGCCC
Organism: Geospiza fortis; assembly: GCF_000277835.1. Taxonomy (NCBI): domain Eukaryota; kingdom Metazoa; phylum Chordata; class Aves; order Passeriformes; family Thraupidae; genus Geospiza; species Geospiza fortis. The sequence goes on from NW_005054374.1 coordinate 2,094,208, forward strand.
AGCATCTTGGGAGAGGGAGTGGAGCTGCTGCTGCATGAGAGCAACCCCAAGGTGAATGAGCTTCCACAGCTGGGAATGATCCATGCAACTTCCCTGACTTCACAGGAAAACCCTTTTGTGGGGAAAACATATTCCTGTCATGCAGAGCATAGGGGGGAATAG
>NW_005054374.1:2094413-2109494 GCF_000277835.1 Geospiza fortis
GGGAGATCATTTGACTGGGGCACAAGCATGTTGACACAGCTCCCCATGGAGAGGAGACTTGGTGTACCTGCTCAAGAATGTCCTCCTCCTCTTTGTGCTGAGTGCCAGTGATCTGTTATCTCCATGGAGTGTTCCAAGTGTGGCAGGCAGGATCAGGTTTAAGTGGTGACCTCCAGAACAGGGTGGTTTGTTTGCTTTACCCTGCTGTGGACACGAAGACACAGAGGAAGATTTTGCTAATGTGGAGTTCTGGTTAGAGACCAGTATGCAGAATTTTGTCATTTGTGGGTTCTGCCAGGTCTTGTGAGTGGGATTGTCAAGTGCTTCTAGGAGCTGGACTGGCTTACTGGTTCAAAGAAGAATTTCTCTCTAGTTTACTCAGGCAGTGGATATTATGACTGCTGCAAAGAGTTATTAGCAGTTTTGTTTGATAAATTGTAATCAGGCAGCTAAAAAGAGCGCTTTGTGTGGGGATGCAGCTCTCAGGACTCTGCTTTAGCACAGGGAGAGAGCACTGGCACCTATAGGGGCAGAGGCTGTGCTGGGAAGGACAGTGGGGGCTTTCCAAGCTGTCATTTAAGGCTAGAACATGTTCTAAGGAAAAGGGTATCAGGTAACTTACTGCTTGGAGGAAACCTTTAATTTGGGGATTTCTTCAAGCAGAAGGGAGTTTGTTCATGCTGAGAGCCTATTCTGTAGCTTGTACTTTCTCCCACACCCCAGTGAGACCTTTCTGGAAGAAATTAATGCTGGCTGCTCTTGGTTTCGTGTCAGAGTTAAATTAAGGCTTTTCACTAGCCTGGATTAAGGTGTATTTTGGTGTTTGGTGGGTGTAGGCGGTGACAGCTCATGGAAAGATGTGATCATTCATCCTAGCATGCATCTTGCATCTGAGTGGGTGAATGACAGGCTGGTTTTCTCCTGATGGCCCAGTGCAGTTCTATCTAAAATCCCTTGTAATGCCCAGCTGGTCAGGCTGGGAGCAGAGCAGAATGCCTTAAAGCAGTCACTGTTTTGTCCTTACCCTCTCCCATGGCTTGGTGAACAAGAGGGCAAAGGGCTCAGCAGGGACTCAGCAGAAGGTAATTAATTTCTCTGGCATTCCTGGACCATGCTGCTTTCAGGCAGAGAGAATTTTCAGGTTAGCCACAGCATGATTTCTGTTTCCCACTTCTCCTTCTCCCTGAGTGGGTATCATGTAGGGACAGAGATTGCTCTGTGGCTTAGCTCATGCTTTTGTTTTCTTTTATCACCTTATGTGGTGCAGTTTAAATTACACTTTTCAAATGGTAAATTGCTTGGGAAAGACTTCTTAATGCCATTTCTGCTGGCAGTTTATTTCATACTTTTCATGCAAGTTGTACCAATCAGTGTCTGGTGGGGCTGCCTGCTAAGCAGGAACAGATGGCCCATGCTAGTGAGGACAGGAAGGATCACAGGGGTAGGAGCCAGTGTTATCTACATATGTGTTTTGGATTGCATCATGAATGCTTCCCAGGAGGAAGCACAGCTGGCACTGGAATTGCAGAGATCTGATTTTTGGTATTCTCTATCTGAAGTCTTGGCATATGTGAAAATCAAGTTCATGTTGGGCTAGATCAATAATATTGAAATTCTTCTTGGATAAAATCACTTTGCTTGCTAGTTTTCTTTTTTTCTTTTTGCTTATCCTGTAATCAAATGTGCTATGAGAGAGAAAATACACTGAAGAGAGCAGTCAGGTCCATGATGTAATCTTGCTTCCATGTGTGCTCTACCACAGGATGGCCTGAAAATGGAGTAACCAGTGCAAAACTGCAGGAAGAAAACCAGAATTAATCATAGGTGGTTTGACCAGTATTTCCCCCTCTAGCTTGCTCTGGCACTGAAATACTTGAGTACCAGGCTAGGCAAAGGGCCAAACAGGAGAGGGGGATGTGTCAGAAAGTGGCTGCCTTGCAGAGCTCATGTTCTGGGCAAATTTCTTTTTCTTCCTAATGCTGGGCTGGCAGCATCCCCTGTGCTTCAACCTGGTTTTCATCTGTACCAGTGGGCACATCTCCAAGGGGTCAGGGAAAAAGCATGAATGAAGAAAGCTGTGATCTTAAACACTGTCTGTGGGGGCCAAACTCTGATTCTGCCAAGGCTTAGCCACAGCCACCTTTGCCTTGTGTGCTGTATTATATTGGATGTTTGTCCAGGTGCCAGCAGGAAAAGGCCAAGAGATCCCAGACATGGCCACGTGATTGAGATTTGGCACATCAGGCCTTTCAGAGGGCTCTTGGAGTATGTACTGGTACCTGTCTTCTCTTCACACTAAGACACAACATGAATAAAAATGTGAGAAACTTCTTACTGAAAAATTCACTATCAGACTGTCATGGGATTTTTGAGGGGAGGGGGGATTGGGTTTTTTTTTAGTTTGTTGTTGTTGGTTGGTGGGTTTTTCGGGTTTGGTTTTTTTTTTTTTTGGTGGTTTTTTTTTTTGTTTGTTTGTTTGTTTTTTTGTTTGTTTTTTGGGGTTTTTTGTTTGTTTTGTTTTGGTTTTTTATTGTTGTTGTTGCTGTCCTATAAGCTTTCCGTTTAGAAGATAACATTTCATTTGGTTCTGACATTTAAATCCTTTCCCTTCCCCTGCCTGGACAGAGGATAAGCAGTCCTTGCTTTGTATAAGGCAACTTGAGCTTGTGTCAGTCCTGGGATGGTGCAATCACAGAACCACAGAATGGTTTGGGTTGGAAGGAACCTGAAAAATCCTCTGCTTCCAATTCCCTGCCAAGGGCAGGGATGCCACCTGCCACACCAGGCTGCTCAAAACTCCACCCAGCCCTGGCCTTGAACTCTCCCAGGACTGGGGCAGCCACATTCTCTGGGCAAATTCTTCCAGTGCCTCACCACCCTCTGCCTTCTATTCTCACAGCAGAATAACAACCTGTGGTAGATAAAACACATTACAAGTGCCCAGAGGATGATGTGGAAGATAACCTAAGGCTGTCCTGTCGGGATATGCCCTTATCCTTGGGCAGCTGAGCAAGGGGAAGACCCTTCTTGTCAGCCTGGCCTGGAAGGATTTGTATCACAACTTGCTTTATGAATTTTGCACTTTCCTAGTGCTACATCACTGTGTTGACGATGGTTCCTGCTGCCTTGATGTGTGTCTTTTGAGCATAAGCAGAAAATGTTGGCAATGTGTCAGGAAAAAATCCATGAGGAATGCCTCTAAAACACCCTGGGAGGGAAGAGGAAACCAAGTAAGGTGGTGACAATTCCTCCTCTCCCCCTGGCCCATGTACACAAACCTGCTTGGGTTTAGGGTAAAGCCAGATTCTGCATTCACTTAAAAGCTTTTTCACCAACAACCTTTTGTGTGGAGACCGGACTAGAAACACATGGCTGGTCATTCAAGGGAAGGAAAGATAAGTTTATCCCCACTTTCTCCAGGAGACATGGAATATATGACTTTGCAGAACAGTCAAATGCATTTACCTTTGATGGAGGTGGCAGCTGGGTATTCCCTGGTTCTCCTGTTCCCTGTTACCTCTGGAATGGAGTCCCATGGCATTCCTTCTGGAGAACAGCAAGGGAGGGAGCACCTCCTTTTGGATACAAGCTGCTGAAGGGATCAAAGTATTTAATGATAACTCTCCCTTGCACTTTCCTCCCTTAAGCTCTGCTCTTGAGAAATAGCTCATTAATTTGTTAGTGGCTTGATGAGAAAGGAGGGGGTGGAAAGCCACTAACAAATGGCTTTGGTCCAGGTCAGCTCTCTCTGTAGCAGGAGGAACCTCCGCTTTCCCTCCTTGTTCCAGTGGGGAGATGAGGAGCTGGATGGTGAGGAAGTTCCTTCCCCTGTTATTCCATGGACTGGTTTGGCTGCTGCTCATACACAGGCTGCTATATAGAACATTTCTTCTTGATGGACATGACAAGTTACCAAAGAAATGATGTAAGGGCTGGAGGACTTACACAAATTCCAAAGTTAACTGCCACATCCCTCCCAAAACTTCACACCAGAGTTTAAATGTGGAACTTTCCTTTCCTTTTCAAAGATCTGTGTGTATATCACAAGTAACAGGCAAAAAGATCTTTATCATAATACTTTGACCTGATAAATCAGTCTTGCAGACAGATAGAAATTGGCAGGTTCCTTTTGTATGGCTTTGGCAAGCACTGCTGGAGGAAAAGGCAGTTCATCACCTCCTTAGGAAGGAGAACATCCTTGTCATAACACTATCCATTGCTGGCGTTGTCTCTTGCCCCCCAATGAAACATCCGTTTTTTACCTGACTTTGAAACTGGCAAGAAAACCACAGGAGGACTGTAAAATGTAAGTGTTTGTACTTGGTTCCTGTTGTAGGAAGATGTGGATTTTCACATTACATATTTCAAATTGGTCAGAGGAGGTGAGGAGGCCTGTAGAGACTGGAGATTTTATTATGCCGTTTGTTACATCAAACAATATGTGAAAGATGATTCATGCAGAAAAGTTGGAAGAATTAAGGTAACTTAATCTGATGATGTAGGTATTTGAACAAAGAAAAACTCTAGCATTGTTTGTTTTGAAACTCTCTTTATGAAGGGACATAGTTACTCACAAATATCCCACTACTGAAGTTTTAGATGTCTTTGCTCCTGACATAGCTGCCAGTGTTCCTACAGCACACCTGGGTTGCACTTTTGAGGAGCTTTAGGAGTAGAAGACAAATGGTGAACAAATTATTAAATGGTATTTGTGTACATACCTAACCTAAATACTAACATCAGGAATAATGTTGAACATCCTGGATGTAATCCCAAAGTTCAGAGCTCACTCTGCTTCTGATACTTCCAGCAGAAACAGTTACTCCATTTTCAGTACTTCTCTCTGGCTAACCAGCAGGTTCCCTCTGATTTTATGACCTGCTCCACAGGGAATGCCTCATCCTAAACACCATGAGCTCTTGCACTTCCCCTTTTCCTTTTATTTAAAAAAATGATGAAATCATCTCTCTCTCTTTTTGTTATTCCCTCCCTCCTCCCCGCAGTTTAAAGGTTTACCTTACGTTTTTGGGTTGGTTCAGAAAAACTTGCCTCCCCCTTTGAGGGCTCCCTTTATCTGAAGCTCTTCCCAGCTTGTCAGAAGTCCAGATGCTGTGACTTTTAGGCTGTGGTACAGTCTGGGGATCCAAGCCCTTGCTTGCAGGCTGTTTTCCCTGTGCTTTGTCCTTGTTCAGCGTTTTGGGAGGGATCAGCCTCTTGGGATCTGCTAAAACAAGAGAGGGGGCAGCTGCACTGCAGTGGCATGGAGGGTTTACACCAGTGCTGGGTAGCACAGCCACACTAAACCCATCCTGTGCCAGCTGTATCTGGGATTTTAATTCTCTCCCAATGAGGCTGCAGTTATTTACTGTGAGTGCTCAGTGTGGCAGGCTGCCCTGCCCTCATCATCACCTGTGCCCTGAGCAGCATTGAACACCCTGCACACCCTCCTGCTGTGCCCTTCAGCTGCTTTTTTTTCCTACATTCAGCAGTGTGCAGGGGGAAAGAGAAGAAGGAAAAAAGGCTGCATTGCATTTTTAAAAAAGGAGGGGAAGGAGTGAGGAGAGGTGAAAAAATTGAAAATGTGTGCAGAAGCACACACTTTTAAAGTAGAAAATAAAAGGGAGTTGCAGAAGCATACAGCTTGGTGCACTGCGTGCTGGCACAGGGGGGAATGGCATCAGCTGAGGCACCAGCACACCCAGAGATGTCAGCAGTGCAAACTGGGCTGCACCCCTGACATCCCTGTGCATGCTGGTGTCTCTCCTGTCATGTCCTTCACAACTGACACCCCTGGACAGCACAGTCTCCTGTGCAGAGCTGAGCTCTCACTCACTGGGATTATTGGCAGCAGCACCCAGGTATCCCCAGGGGTGCTGGTGAGGGCAGGCTGCCTGTGGTGTGGCTCACACTGTGCTTTGGTGGTGTCCAAGTGCCTCCCCCTGTGCCCAGGCAAGGCAAAGCTCATTTTGATAAGAAGTGGAGCCCAGGGCTGCCTCGTGTGCTCCTGTGTCGCCCTCCAGCAGCAGCAGGCAGTGAATGCTGCTGGCCTTGGCGTGCCAGGGGGCTCTGCTGGGGCAGCACCCCTTGCTTAACCCCAGAGCAAGGATACATCCCTGCCCCTCAACCCCTAATTTCATTGTCAGAGTTTCTCTAAGGCCATAATAGCATGGAATACCTTTGGGGTAGGAATTCTTCCTGTCTTTCCTTTGGGCTTTTCTTCCTTCACCTGCCAGGAGTGAGGGTGGGTGCTGGTGCTGGTGGCTGCCTGTTTGTAGCTGTGTGAAATGTGGTGGTGCTAAGATGCCAAAGCAGAAAGGGTGGGCTAACAGAAAGAGAGAGAAGGAAATATGGAGAAGTATGGAGAAGGAAGGCAGAAGTTAATGGAGAAGGGCAAAGGGAAACAGGTAATTGAGGCAACCAACCAGTCAAATAAGTAAGTGGCCAGGCAGAATAAATCAGGGAAGTGAAAGAGGAGATAAGGCTGGCAGGGCATTCTGTTTTATGGCCCTGTTCATTGCTTTCTGGGACATTTCACTTCTGTATCAATGGTTTGGTGCTTCACTGTGGGCCTATTCATGCTCCTCTCTGCTGCCTGTGCCTCGGGGTGAGGAGCTGCTGCCCCACTGACCCCACTCTTTGGTGGGGGGAGGCAAAGGGGAAATGGTGTTGGGAGCAGGATAGTTTGGGAGATCTGTGCATCTCAGGGGTTGTGTTGGGATAGAAGAACCCTGGGAAATGGGTAGGGGAGGACATCCCTGTGCTTCTTTTCAACTTGCCATCGTGGCATAAAACCCCTTTACTCTGTGCAGCAGAACCAGAGGAGCTGGTGGGAGGGGAGGCAGCATGGCACTGACAGCAGGGAGGGAAATTTCCAGTTGTGTGGATGCAAAACTCCCTCATCAGTCCCTTTCCCAAACAGCTTTGTCGTGTTGTCCCTCTTGGTGGCATCAAGATTCACAGAGTTTTCACCAACAAATCAAGGGTGCCAATGGCATTGGCCATGAACATCATTGCCACTACAAGGACACCTGTGCCTTGAATCCAGCCCCACACCTTTGGAAATGCCTGTGAGACTGCATTTTAAAGCTTTTTGTGCAGGAAAAAGGAGTGCATATCAAGGGTACTTAAGAAACATCTCTGGCTGGAAGAACTTCATCCTTCTAGGGGACTTGTCACAAAGCCAGCTACAGCAACGTCTTTGTCATCAGCCACACTGCTGTTAATGAGTGTGAGCACTGAACCCCCCAACGAGCCAAGCTCTCCACTGGCTGCACCCCATGTGTTTGTTCCATGTGCTGGAGGTGTTTGTGCAGTGGGACTGAGGCCTTCAGTGCAGTCCTAAAGCCAAGGGGTTCCACATGCCCAGTCAGCTGTGCAGGACAGCAAGCCTCAAGGGTCTTACTTTCCATTCCTATCAAAATTCCATCTCTCCCACTTCCTTTTCTTCTTCTGAATGAGAAGGCCAGTATCACTAATGATCCTATTTTTAAATGTAAGTTTCAGAAATTCATGAGCTGCCTGGCTGGGACAGAGCATCTCTTTTGTTTACAAGTGCAAATCATTAGATCTTTGCCAGACCATGCATGTTGTGGAGTTCCTTAAAGAGACTTTTCTGGTGACATTAAGGGACAGAATATGTTGAGATACCCAACCGTAGTGAAGTTGAGGTTATGGTGGGCAAGTCTGTTCTGAGAAAAGAGGACTGCTTCAGAGAATTTGCACTAATGAACTTTCTTTGTGCTCTGCTTGTTTGTCTGCTTTGTTCTCTTAAACGATGGTGCATTTCTGGATAATTTCCTCTGCTGGTGAGCTACCCCCATCAAGTTGAAAGTTGTCTATTTTTAAAATGCCAGCTGCCTCTCGGATAAAAAAGCCAGTGCTGATGTACCCTTGCTTGCAATGCATTATTCAAAGTCCTTTTTAGACTCTCTCAAATAAAGAGCTTCATTAATATTTCAGCGGTCTCTGTGATTCTCTCCAAGGGGGCTCCATTCCTTTTTCTCACTTGACACCCCTGTATTTCTCTGTGCAGTGAAGATGACTGGATTTCCAGTTACCTTTGGTAGAGTGAACTCGTCGTTTTCTGCAGGAGGTGGATCTTAAAAGAAAATCTGACCTTGAGATTGCTGCTAAGCAGATACCTGGCACACCCAGGTATCATCACAGCCCTCAGCAATGGGAGAGGTTTGGGAGTGGAGGGGATGTTTTGTGCAGCAAACACCAACTGTTGTGCACCATCATTCTGATCATTCCAGCTGGCTTTGCTAGCTGAGATGGGAGGTAGGGAGGGGGATTGGAAAGGGAGGATCACAACAGGTTGGATTTCTAGACATAAAGATTTGCTTAATGAGGTTTTCTTATGTAAATATTAACTGCATTTGCAGTGATTTCAAAACCACACCAAGGGTTATTTTTTCTTTTGTTGCTCTTAGGTGCAGAACCTGTGATAAAGCTGGGGTTTTGAGAAAGAGCAGAGTGATTTCCTCACTTGAGGTACTGGTGGAAAATCAGTAGCAGGCAGGCCTGGAAAAAGTGGGTTTAGCTCTAAAGAGGAAAGGATGAGACAGAAAGTAGCAACCAATCTGAACTCACTGCAATATGAGCAGTTTTCCTAATTTATAGGGTTCTTACTTCTTTCCTTGTGATGCCACAAATAAAGATTCCTTTGGCTTGATTGTGCATGACAGGTTTTGGTGCTGGGAGATGGAGATCAAGTGATACAGAGCTGCGTGATAATTTTAAGAGGTAGTTTCTCAATACATCAAGCAATTAAGTGTCTGAAGGGAAGACAAGTATTCAAAGCTACTGCTCACCCATTAAACAAGAGCAGGAGAGAGAGAATCATTGCTGCATCCCCTGAGTGCACGAGAGCTGCAGGCTGGGGTCTCCCCTGCGAGTGGAGGAAGGGATGATGAAGAGGTAGAGCTAAGTGGGGTGGGGACCATCATTTATCCAAGAAATAAAACAACCACAAGCCTAGAGGGGCTTCACACTGTGGATACCTGGGCACTGTGTTGGCTGCCCACAGCATGCCTGGTTTGCATGTCAGGCAGCTCTTACACTGTCAGGCCTCTTGTCAGGACACTGTGCAAGGGGAATCCTGTGGCTTTGCTTGCAAAATACTAAAAATGCTGTGAGCTGCAGTTGCTGAGCATCCAGAAACTTAAATTCTGCTTTGCTGTTGAAGAAAATGACTGTGACCGGGCTGGTTAAGGATAGCTTGATGTTTCTGCCCTGAGTCAGCAGTAAAGTGATATTCTGGACAAGAAATAAGGCTTCAGTTTGGGGGGTTTTGTGTTTGGGTTTTTTTTCTGTGGGTGCTGTTGTGCTTCAAAATATGGTCTGTGTTTAGCTACCTTATTCAGTATGAAATTAAATTTCCTTTCATTTCATGAGGTGAATGTTAGTATCTAAAAGGTGCGATTCTGCTTTCCCAAAATGTGCAGAGGGGTTGCCTGTTCCTTTAGGACCCAAATAACAGCTGTTGTTCCCAGAAAATAAAGATTTCCCCACCCCCCAGACACACTTCACTGGAATAATTCATGACTTTTCCAGTGTAATTTCTTTAACATTTTTGAAAGGATCTTGGCTCACAAGATCCTTTAAAGATCAGAAGATCCTCAGAAGGTACAGGAGGGCACATTGCAGGGTGCTGGGGGGATGGAGGGGATGGCAAAGCAACACTGGAATATTTTGACTAAAATTATGTGTCTTGCTGAGAAAGGGCTGAGGATGGGGTGTGTTGGCAGTGATTCACCATCAGTGTGTGGCTCATGGTTACTTTCTCATCTTTGCTTTTATATCTGAAATGATCTAAAATTGCCACAGATGAACCTTGTGGGCAGAATTACCCAGATCTGGGCAGCACAAAGAATACCTCCTTGTTCTTGTGCCCATTAGTCTAATGGGAGTGAGGAGCGAAACTCTTTGCCAGGCTTTGCAAATGTACCTCTGTGCCTATTTATTTTGTGTCCTGTGGAGTCTTTACCTTCCATGAGTGTCTTCTGCTGATGCAGGGACAGCTCTCTGCCATGGATGGGGCTGGTGGGGTCTGCCCCGGCAGCAGCTCTGGGGGCGGCTGGGGCAAGCAGAACCGCTGCAGGGCCAGGCGGGGTTTGTGTGCTGTCCTGTGTGCTGTCCCTGTGTGCCATGTCCCTATGTCCTGTCCCTGTGTGCTGTATCCCTGTGTGTGTGCCGTGTCCCATGTGCTGTGTCCCTGTCTGTGTGCTGTGTCCCGTGTGCCGTGTCCCGTGTGTCATGTGCCATGTCCCTGTGTCCCGTATCCTTGTGTGCTGTATCCCTGTGTGCCGTGTCCCGTGTGCTGTGTCCCTGTATCCTGGTTCAGGGCAAATCGTGGAGAGGACCCCCAGAGAGGCTCTTCTAGGAAAAGAGATTCAATTGGCAAGATTCAATGGGCAATTTCTCCCTCACTCCAACCAGTCCAGGAGAAAATACCTCCTTGGAGGAAAGTGGAAAAAATCTGTTCATTAAACAGTAAAACCTAAACAATATTAAATAATAAACCCCCTTGGTGCTCTAAAAGAGATGACAAACTGAGAAAGTCAACTCTCCAGGTTGCAGCTCAGCTCACTCAGTCTCTGATCAGTTCTGGAAATGCCTCAGGCCAGGCCCGGCCTGGTGGGCCGCAGGTGAAGCTACTGGTGCTCTTCCCGTGTTCAGTCCAGAGCAGGTTTGAACAGCTCCAAAGAAAAGGGAAAAAACCACAGTCCAGGGAACTTCTTTGCCTCAGCTAGCTAAACTAACTAAAACAATGGACAAACTGCAGTTCTCCTCTCCCCCCTTCACTCTCTGGAACAAGTCTGAAAAGTGCAAAACTTATTATTCAGCATAAACAGAACGAGACGACTGGGGCTAAAAGCATCGTATAGTCAGCCTAGGACACCCTGTCACCACGCCCGCAGCGGATCATCCCGTCATGTGCTCTGGGGCTGACCTTAATCCTCCTAATACGGGATCGCCCTCCCCGAGAGGGACAGTAACAGCCCCAGTGTCCCTGCTGGTGGTAACGCGGTACGAGAGGGACAATAACAGCCCCAGAAGGACAATAAACAACCCCAGTGTCCCCGCTGGTGGTAACGCGGTAAGAGAGGGACAATAACAACCCCAAAGGGACAATAAACAACCCTGGTGTCCCCACTGGTGGTAACGCCGCAAGCAAGCCCGCAGCTCTGGGGAGGAAGCGTTTGCAGGGCACTGAGATTTGGAGGATGGAAAAAGTGCCCCAGGGAAGACCAGGAGAGACAGGATTGCTTCCTCTATTCCCTGTTGCTGTGTTGTTATATGGCAATGCTTAATGCGAGCAAAAAAGATGCTCTAAGGAAGTAATAAACAATATTATATTCTACTAAACTATAAAACTACTAAAACTATATTCTACTAAAACTATAAAATGCATGGTAGTTAATAAACGGCATGGTTACAAAGGTTTCTTTTTAGTTGGACCGAGAGGGGGGATTGTGGGAATCCTTAAAACCAGAGGGTTTTGGGAAAGCTGCAAAAGGCAGGCCTCAGAGACAGCAGAACTCCAATTAGAGCTAAGCAGTAGCCATGAGATTTGTCAAGAGAAAAGTTACAAAAGAAGTAGAAAGTAAGGACAAATAGAACAATAGTCTGTGTATTAACACTTAGATAGAATAACTCCCTAAGCTAAAGAAAAATATATCTAGCAAAATATTGTAAAGTTCTGAGCTTAATAAGAGAGCTTTGTGCATTGTATCTTATGGCTTACAAGCAGGTATTGTATTTGAAGTAAGCAAACATTATTTTAACTAAAGGTACATGTGCTTATAGTGGTTGGATAGAACTACTGTCAGTGTGCTTTTACTTTGTGTGATTGGTCAAAAGACTTTTAAAGCAAGTTGTAACATTAAGTTCTTTGTCTGCTGCCGGGGATGTGAGCTGCTGGCATCTCCTCATTGTCATAACCACGTAATGAGACTGATGCTGGAAAATAAAACAGCTTGAGACACATTCCCAGCAGTCCTGTCCTGTTTGTGATTTGTACATGGACCCCCAGCCAGCACTACCTGCTGTGTGTCCATCAGGGCTTCTGGAATTAGCACTGCCTGCTGGGAAGTTCCCCCTTCTAAGGTTGCTTTTCCTGGCCAAGACGCCTTTTCCCCATTCCAACAGGGCTCCCTGAGGTACCTGGACTGGCTGCTGTTTGCTCTTTTAAATCTCTGGAGATCTCTGCTTCTTGTTCCCTGTCCCAGGAAGGAGGGAAAGCATCTCTTTCCTTTGTGTCCTGGCCCTGCTACCACTGCCTTTCCTTCATCAAACTGTTAATTGCAATTAAATGCCTGTTGCAGTCCCTGTGTAAGTAATAGGGGACTTGCTTCTGCAAGGGCTGCAGAAGGGTCCCAGCCCAGGGGACCTGTCTGAATGGTGTTTGGAGCTGATGCTCCCATCTGGTTGTTAAACACTGATACTCATTATTTTACTTCAATGGTGGCTGCTGGAGAAATTTGGGCCGTTGTGTTCAAGGACTAACTGATGTGAGAGTGTTAGCGTTCGGAAACATATAATCACACAGGCAATTATATGTAGGTGCTTTATTAAGAGCTCTGGGAATCAGGGGTGCTTTTCACCTCAAATCTGATTCCGCCCATACATTCGAGAGGAACGGGTTTTTATATTCTATAGTTATATAACTTCCATGTTAATTATTAAACTTATATTCTTCTATTGTATACATAGATTTCAGCTAAACATAGCTCCCTTAAGTTCCCAGTGTAGTTTCTCATGATTCTTCCTATGATTATATAATAATTATATTTAATTACTAAACAATCATCACATATAACAATTATATCATTTATCATACTGCTTATGCGAATGCACCGATCTGAGAAAACACGAAGCCTAACATTTTCAGAATCTATCTTTAGCATTTTCCAGGGTCCCATTATCAAGAGCAGATGCTCAAAGAGAAAAATGAGTGCTTGGGCCTGCCTGACCTTGCAAATGGCTTATCTTGGGAGACAGGAGACAAATCTCTTGCAAAAGCCCATTACATTTGCTAATGGTAAATCTTTTTTCCAGTGTGGGAAGCAAGGGCTGTGTGCAGGAGAGGGGAGAAGACAGTGACCAAAAAGGAGAACAGGAGTCCAAATTGTCTGGGCAGATTTTTAATCCAGTGTCTTAGAGGATCAGGTTAACACATAAAAATGCCTTTTTGTAGCTTCAGCCGCTTCTTTCAGTTGTGTGTTTTCTGGAAATGTGCTACAACAATCAGTATCAGCTCTGGTTAACTCCACACACCACCCAAATTCGGAAGGTTGAAATTTTCATGAAGGGACAAAGGTTTTAAGACTCTTATGGTGACATGGATGGTTCTATCTTTTTCCTGTCCATTTTCCTCTCCTTCTTCCAAGTCAGTTCAGAAAGAGGTCTCCAGGAATTTTTTTGCTGAGTCCCCCTCCCAATAGGAAGAAGACTTTGTGCAAGCCTCCTATTTGCTCTGAGAGAGAGCAGGGGATTTAGTCAGAAAAGCTGGTGTGGTTGGAGGGCAGCCAAGCAAACAGACACTCACACAATCAGTGCTGCTGATAGAGTGAGACTCTGCTAGAAGTGACTCAGAGGAATTGGCTAATACGTCCTGCAGCTACAAAGAAGTGCTCAGAGCAGAATGTTGTTGTCAGCAGAACGTCTGGTGGTGCAGTAGGTAAACTTGTTTTTAATGGAAACTGGGAAGTAAGGCTTGGAAAAATGTCAGGGGCAGCCTTGTAGGTAGAAATTGAATGCTGTATTCTTGGATGTTTGCAAGACTGTAATGATTATTTAAGAGAGTAGAAAGTTAATTTGTTAATTAAACGTTTTGTCATTTTGCTCCTCAGTGCCAGCTTCTCTGAGTCACCACTTATCAGTCCAGCTTTCCTTCCTACAAGTGTCACAAGCTTCAATTTTTACCACAGCTTGATCTGCATGTACTGAAAACTGCACCCTGCTCATTTAAACCTGTGCAAATATAAATGTTGTCTGTAGTGTACCCAGTGTGGTTAAAATTACCTCTTTTGTGGGAGACATGTCAAAATTGGCTTGGATTTTCTTCTGGGAACAGCTGCTGATGGCACTGTAGAAACTCTGTTGGGTTGTACCAATGGACAAGCAGAAAAGGAAAGTGTTGGCAGGGTTTGGTGGCTCTTTGGGAGCACCAGAGAGCCCAACTGCTGCAGTGTGAAGCAGAGAAATGGCACATCCCAAGTGCCTGTGGTGCAGTGTCTACATTTCCTTCTGGTTTTTGCATCCTTGCCCTGGAGTTGGGGGTTTTGCCAGGCATCAGTGCAGTCCCACGCAGCTGCAGCCTCTTCACAGCCAAGTTTTCAGTGGAGATCCCAGCAGGGAAAGCTTATGTGAGGCTCAAAAATGTAACTCAGAGCAATGAGAAAATCCATGGAGCGTCTGTCATGCCGCCTCTTGCCTGGACAAATGTCTGGTTTTAAATCTCTTTGGGAAGATGTCTGTTTGGAGCTGAGCTCTCCCAGCTCTGGGGTGCTTTGGGGAGGGATCTCTGGCTCAAAGTTGCTCCTTGCTGGTGCAGCAGACCAGAAAGGAGGCTTTTAGCTCCTGAAGCTGCACCAGCCAAGAGGATTTTGGAGATGAATGCTGAGCAGAGCCTCCCCTTCCACTGGCCATCACAGTGGGAGCTGAGCACTGCCCTCTTGAGATGCCATCACCACTGCCAGAGTGCTCCTGCTCTGCTGCTCTCAGCAGCTCATGGCCTCTTGCAAAAGCAAAATCCTGCTTGTTTGCCTCTCTGGCATTAGGGGAGGTGCTGGTTAATGCTGATTTACAGCCCCTGCAAGAGCACCAGCAAAGGAGGGCACATCATCTTGCTGTGTTTGTGCATAGCTACCGCAGTCAAAGGCTCACAGGCTGAAAGTTTCTTCCAGACAAGAAAGTGAGTCTCCTGTCCTGCAGGCTTCTCAGTAATGCCTCCAAGGGCACATTTCACTGGGACAAAATGGCTCTTTGTGATAAGTACAGTGACAGTGCTATTACCACACAGTAAATTAGGTCTTGGGTCTGAAATGAAGCTATTTGGGGTTTTTTACATTATTA
>NW_005054374.1:2109517-2174169 GCF_000277835.1 Geospiza fortis
TCTTTTCTTTTTCTGCTATTTTTCCCCCTTACTTTCCCATCTTTGCTTTTACATCTGAAATTATTTAAAATTGCCACAGATGGACCTTCTGGGCAGAATTATCCAGATCTGGGCAGCACAAAGAATACCTCCTTGTTCTTGTGCCCATTAGTCTAATGGGAGTGAGGAGCGAAACTCTTTGCCAGGCTTTGCAAATGTACCTCTGTGCCTATTTATTTTGTGTCCTGTGGAGTCTTTACCCTCCATGGGTGTCTTCTGCTGGTGCAGGGACAGCTCTCTGGCCAGCTGAGGTCTTGTGTGTTCACACCTGGACTAGGGAAGCCACTCTGCCTTGCAGAGTCACCAAACCAAGGGTGCAGCAAAGACCTCCTGAAGGAGCTGTGTTGCAGTTTCTTCTCTGCCCACGATGCCCAGAGTGAGCCAGCTGGGATGCTGTGCAGGGGGAGGCTGATTTTCTGGGATGAATCGTGGGTTTTATGGTCATTTCTTTGCTCCCACCCTTCTCTGGAAGCGTGACTGCTGCTGATTCCCAGTATGCCCAGGCCATTCTCTAGAGCTTTATTGCCTTTACTTTATGGAAATGCTTTCTGAAATGTGGATCTTGATGAGATTTGCTTAAGTACTAGTACCCAAAGCACTGAAATATTAAATTATTCTTAAAATAATGTTTGAATCATTTAAATAAAAGCAGAAAGTAACTTCTCTATAAGACCTATAGTTTAAACAGATGAGAAATCCAATAGTACAGCTAAGGAGAAGGAAAAAATTAGTTGTTCTGGTTTTCCTTCTTTTGTAAGAAATTGCTTCATTTTGCAAAAGATGAATTGTTTCCTAGCAATTCCTGGTGACCTGGAGAGCCTCAGACAGTGACTGTGGCACTGCTGATGTCTCTGTGTTTTGGTGGTTTTCAGGAGAGCCCCTGAATGCATCAGGTGATTGTCTCAAGGCATTGAGCTCCTCTGTGGAGAGGACACAGCAGTGCCCCTGCACGGGCTCTTGCCCCCAGCATTCAGTGTTTTTTGGAAAATGTGGCTCCTTGGTTGTGGTGAGAGGAGGACTGGCTGCCTTAGGAAGCTGCACAAATGTCTGACTGGGAAGTACAATTTACTGTCAGTGCACTTCTCTGCAAAACCATCGTCCCTGGCATGATTTGTCCTTAAATGACTAGTGCCATTAACTTTAATGGCTTGCATAATCAAGCCCTCACATTATCCTACCCCACACTGTATTTTAGTTTGCTTCTCATCCTCCTGCAAGCCTGTGAAGAGTGGTGTGTGCTGGATGACACAGATACAAGTGCACAGGCTCCACTCCTCTTGGCCATTTGGACACCTAAGAATCAAGGATGGCAGGGTTATTAATGTATCCTAGACAACCTCTGGAAGCATGTTTGACACTAGAAGTAATGTCAGACTTCATATTTCTGTTCTCAGGCACTGTCAGCATCAGTAAGAAACAAGGGTTGAGACCAGTAGAGGATTTGTGCAATGTGCACCCAGCGCTGGGGAATAATGGGAGCACTGGCCTTGGTCCAGGAGAAATGTGACCCAGTAAACTCCTTAAAAGACAGTTCAATCACCTTCTTTATTATGCTGGAGCATACAGGCTGTGCACAGGATGAATGGCATTTTCATAACTGCTGCCAAAGGAAACATTTTATGTACTGTGTAAAGTGATTTTCTCTGCTGTGGAGTCTGGGCTGGCAGCAAAAGAGGGCTGCTCCTCACCTCCTCACGGGGGTGGGTGGTAATGGTGCACCTTGAACTGGACCCTTCACCAGTGATTTAATTCCATCAAGCCCAAGCACAGCTTCCTTGCTCTGTGCCTTTGCAGAGGAATCCACTCTCTTTCTGTAGTCATAGAGATCAGGAGCAAAATAATAGAGGAAAAAAAAGTTCTGTTTGAAGAAAAACAGCACAGACCATGGATGTCTGGATGGGAACAGCAGCGTGGTTGCTTGGCTGGAGATGCCCAGGCACCTGAGAGCTGTGGCTGCTCTTGTAGGAGGGCTGGAGCATAGAGCTCCTGCAGGCTCCTTCCCAAAAAAATCCTCAATAACATCAGAAATAGCACAGTGTCTCCAGGTGGGTTTTTTTATGCCTCTAGCCTTTTCTCTAGCCTTTGCCCTTCCCTGTGGTTTATTGCTTTCCCAAAATAGGTTTCCTGGGAAAAAAATTTCCGCTAGATTCACTCTGAAGCCAGAGTGACAAGCTGTTTATTTATTTAATTGGTTCTATGTTCCAACCAATAAACTAATCTTCTCTGTGTTTGATTTTTGAGCAAGCAAAGCTAGAAGAAGGGGCAGTGCATACCAGAGATGTGGGGTTCTCTTTTTCATGTTTTATCAGCTCCTTTCTTTAAATAAAAAGCTTAATCAAACCTGTGTTTCTCATTACAGTCTGTGTAAATGTAGCACCTAGAGAATGTGATCTGGGATTGAGAACAGTTTGCTGTTCCTGTGCAGCTCATCATTTTCTATATAAGAGCAATTCCTGCCTATAATAATTTTGTTATCCCGGTGTATTTATCTTTTGCATCTTCATTCATGACTATTGGAGGTTTTCCTGGTTTTCTGGCAGCCTGAGCTTTCCCAGCACTCAGACTGTTTATTTCTCACAAGCTTCTGAAACTGCTTTAGATTTTTATTCTTACTTTTCGAATCGACATTTGTTTTTTTATGCATCATAAACCACAGTGCTCACAGTTGTGTGTACAACCCATCTGCACACAGAACAAGAATGAAATATGCAGGGTTCATTAGTCAGATGTGGTGAATGGCTTGAAATGTTTAATTAAAGAAAAAACACAAAAGGCCCAGTGAATCAGATGCTCACAGAGTAACAGAGGTGGGGGAAAAAAACTTTGTGAATTATCTGCTATTTAAATGTAGGTTCCCTCATTTGCCCACAGTTAATTCCCACCCATGTTTTTTTTTTTTTTGCAAGGATGATCAGTCAGTAAAATATATGACATCCTCAACTTTTTATTTCTTATGGAAATTCTGCTATGCTAATTCTTTTGCTTTGGTGTTAGGTCTTTTGTCCTAAATCTATTTTAAAGCTCAGCATTGCTGGATTCTACAATGTACCTTTGTTTAAGAATGTATTGCCCATTTATTTCCTAGCAATGCCATGGTCATTTTGTCTTAAAACTGAAGCTTTGGAAAAGTCTCTTCCCACTTAGGATGAGTCTATTCCCACTTAATTCTTATGAAGTAGCTCACAAAACCAAACTGGTGACATCCTTGCTAATCAGCCCTTGCAAGATTAAAAAAACAAACAAACACAAAAACAAACAAAAATGAACAAAACAAACAAAAACAAAACAAAAAAGACACAAAGAAAAAGCAAGTGCTTTATGTCTCTTGTCGTTGCTGTTAAATTTGCTTGTTTTTTTAAAACCTTTCCTGACGATTCATGCTTCTTGTGAGCCTCTCATCAGTGGAAGGCTGAGCAGAATAGAGGTTATTTCAGCTAATTACAGGGTGACGTTATAGCTTGAAATGGAGGATGAGGAATGAACAAGCACTTTGAGTGCTCTGCCCCTATTCTGTTCTGTGCAGGCATGTTAATAGCTGGATCTGTTAGTATATTTTTAAGGCTGTGTTCAGTCTCAATAGGGTGATGTTTGTCTGTGGGCCTGGCTCTCAGTCTGTTTGTGCCCAGTGTATTTGGGACAATGCCTGCACTGTGTCTGTGCCCTGAGCCCAATGGGTGGCTGCTGAAGGGGGCTGAGATGTTAGACGGGGCTGTCAGAGATGCTCTTCATTTGTATTCTGCTCAGGGGACCCAGCCACTGAGGAGGAGACGTGCCAGAGTGCTTTCCTTGCAGAGCCCCTGTCCTCTTTAATTTGCCTTTGCATTTCTTTACCCCAGTGAACCTTTCTCTTTTGAGGTGTTCCTGCAGCACAGAGCTTGGCTTTGGATGATGAAACAGATAGGATGTGCAGTACCTACAAACCAGTGAGTTGTTTGGGGCTGGTTTATTTTTGGCTGTGAAATGTTGAGTTAGGAAACAGAGAGCTGCATTGAGAGCATCTGGTGCCTGCCCTCTTCCAGGCTGAGAGGGGGGTTTGGTGTGGGCAGAGAAATGTGAAGCACATTGTGGGAGTATGGCCTGTGCAGAGCTGCCTCTGAAGCAATAGCCAGCTCACCTTTTTAGGGAATGGTGCATGCTCTGGGAACCCCATGAATGAGAAGCTCCCAAAGTGGAATTGTTTTAAACCAAAAATGCTGGGTTTGCCCTGATCTAAAAGGCTGCTCATTTGAGACCTGACATGCTAATGCAGTGTGTTTCTCCTAAAATGGTGCAGTGGTGCATCCTCAGTGCTGAGGGGATGTGCAGATGAGTGCAGTGTCCTCGCCTGCTCTGCTGGTGAGACAGTGGCAGCCTTTGGGGACAACGAGGGATGTTTTAACAATATGAGGTAATTTTGTTACTGAATTCATGAGTACCTTCCTGTTCAAGATCTTGTGAGTTTGCTCTGTGGTTTTCTGGGAAGAGGAGGGTGTTGTTTTTACATCCTGTCATTTTGCATCCTTCCTTGCTTTAACTGCAGCAGTTTCCAAGTCTGTTGTGCCATGGTCCTGTTTTTGGGACTGCTGATGCAGCACATCCCCATGGCAGGAGGAACCAGCACCCCGGAGTGATTCCTTGTGCTCCACACTGACAGAGCCAGGCTACTCCAGCTCCTCTCCTGGCAGACAGTGATTAATGTAAAGTTCCACAGCACCAACTTTCATCTTCTGCCACGTGAGTTGTCCCCAGCAGTGAGAGAAGGCCCTGACTGTTCTGCTGTGGGCTGCAGTCTGTGCTGCTGTCCACATGCTGGTGTGACTTTTCTCTCCTCCATCCTTCCTGCAGTTCCCTTTTGCCCTCTGCCCTTGGAGACTTCTGTGCAAAGGTGAGATCAAACAGTCAGCCTGAAAGGAAAACACAGAACAGAGAAAAGGCAGTTTTGGTGAGGATTGCAGGTCATGTGTCAGGTCAAATCAGTCCCTGATGGAGACAGCAAAGAAAATGTAACATTGCAGGAGCAAACGTGGTTTTGCTGAGGAAAGGTTCCTGGCTGGTTTTCATTGCTTCAGGGTCATCTGCACGGCTGCCTAGAAACCCTCTCTGCACTTAAACTCATGTGCTGCCAAACTCTTTCAAGTGAGGAAAATGAAGATCAGGAGGAGGTTGCTGGACCCTGGCCGGGATGAGTGCCTGACCATTTGTGTGAGCCAAGTCAGGAGCAGGACAAAGCAGCTCCTACCTTGGTGTCCCACGGAGCCCCATGACAGGAATGACGATGCCCATCTCTTGTACTGTACTATTATTGTCCTCTGAGCCTCCCATTGGCTGCCCACTTGTCCTGGAAGACAAAGATCTAATTCTAGATTTAGACAGTCCCAGGTAGAATCACGGTCAGTTGCAAAGCAGGGGTATATTCCTAAAAAAACCTGTTTTCTCTATCCTACTTCCCTGGGGTTTTTTTTTGTTTTTTTGTTTTGTTTTGTTGTTTTTTTGTTTTGTTTTTTTTTTTGTTTTTTTTGTTTTTTTTTTTTTTGTATGTGCTGGAAGCAAAATCTTGCTTTCTTCTAGAGTTTCACCAGCTTTTGGTTTGGTGGGCACTGCAGGAGACTGGCTATGATGCTGCCAGTATTAGGAAAAGAGGAAATTTGAAGAACATTTTGGATGGAGGCCTGGTAACCAAAAGAAAGTTCAAACAAACTCAGCAAGCCCTGTGTCCTGAAGCCATGCTAAACCAACACATGTGATGGCAGAACAAGCCCTTATCTTCATGGACTATGAATGAATAAAAGTGACTCCTAATTTCAAATCAAAGAGATAAGTAACAGAAAACCAATTATTTATTGTATTTTAGTGGGAATGTGGATCCTGTACACATAGCTAGAACAAGCATGAAATAAATCCTGTTACCTTTTTTCCTTCATCATGGATGGATGCAGGGAAGCAAACTGAAAGGAAGCCACATCACAGCAAGTGAAGCAAGGCAGAAATAGCAGCTGGGCCTGTTTGATGCCTGATGTGTTTGGAACTGAGTATGAGAAAGAGAGGTCCCAGCATCCTCTGAACAGAGTGGGGTGATCTGCTGAGGTCCCAAAGCCCTGTTGTTCCCGTGCATTACACATTTGTTCCTGTCACAAAGATCACCATGACAGTGGAATTTTCTTATGTAATTAGAAGGAATGTGATCACCTTCAACCCTGGGAGCAAATGAGCTTCTGCAGCAGCAGCTCCCATTCATGTGTGCACTGCATACCAAGGGGAAGAGAAATACAATGGATTTTGTGTCTAAACAGAACACAGTCTGCAACTGGAAATGCCACTTCTTGAGAAGCAATTTTATGCGCTGGTGACTGGACATTTTTCATTTGAAATTAAATTCCTCTTGGCCCTGCTGCATATTGGGGTTTGGATTGATGAGTAATTTCTCACAAATCTGTGCATCATCTCTGTTTTGCATCTTCCCTTTCTGCTGCTCCCAACACTGCAAATTGATGGCAAGAAGAGAGCATGACTCAAATTGTTACTTGTTAAGCCTTGTGGTTTTATCTCAGATAGGAATTCTGCTTTTTGAAAGCAAATCTTTCAACCATAACTAGACCTGTGAAAAATTAATAAACAGGTGAAGGAATCACCCTGTCCCAGCAACAGGCCAACAAATATAGTCTGTGGTACTGCCTGAGCAAAGCTTGTGAATTAACTACATTTTAATCAAGTGAAGTGGGTAGCTTGGGTTTGCTGAGACAAGGGTTTGAGTGAAGGATCAGCTTTCTGTTTCCCAGTATTTTCAGCAATTCTGGAGTTAAACAGGCAACCTTCCCCAAAATGCTGTCCTGACTGCAAGCTTTCCAGGTCCTTAAGCGTGATCTCACTGCCTCTTTCTCCTACTGCAACTTCTGACTAGACTGAGCCTCAGATGCAGATGTCAGCATGTTCCCAATTATTATGGCAATGTCCTTGAGTGGAGCCATCTCCAGTCAGAAAAATCTGTGGAGTTGAATATAGCAAAGTGCTATTTCAACTCAAGTTTGGCTTTCTTCCAGCTGACATAGCATTTGTTCCCAAAGTCAGTTCCAGGACAATTTTTTTTTTCAGTTCTCTCTTTTTTCTCCTTTCTCTGTTCCTTCCCTCCAAAGCCATTTCAGGGAAGAGAAGTCACACAAGTTGTATTGGCAGCTGAAAGATGCAGCTGAATACAAATTCATGGTTATTTTTCAGTTGATGTTCTGTGCCATTTTTATCATAAATCTTTTTCACAGGCTCATCTATGAGAGGAGGGGGGATATCTGATTGCAATTCATTTGGAATTTCCATATTTAGAAGTTTGCCCTTCTTCCCCCTTAGAGATAGAGGAGTTGCCTGACTGACTGTAATGTATCTTTTGGCATTACTGCACTGAAAAACAGAAAAATGTCTCTGTTCTTGCCTGATAATGCTCTTTTGCTATGAAAAATTTTTGCCAGAATCAACCCATCTTTTATTGCCGTGTGAAGTTTCCAGAATAATAATGGATGCTGACTTCCAAATATTTGGAGTTCTCTAATTAGGAGAAATTATCTCTGTGCTCCACAGTAGGGGAATTGTGTATGCCTTCCTTGCCCTCCCAGCCCCAAGGGGGCTGGAATGAATGCTGGGGTGTAAGAAAGCAACTCCTGCCCCCTGCAAAAGGCCCGTGAGCTGTGGGACAGCACTGCCCTGGCTTTGTAATGTTTTCCAGAGAGGCCATGCCCCACCAGGAGAGAGCCCAGTGCAAATGGGCAGATCCCAAACCTGAAATGTAATCTGAAGGGTTCTGCTTTTCTTACTTGCAACAAGCTAAGCCTGATGTTCCACTGAGGATACTACATGAGCTGTTCCTGTCTGGAAGTTTCCCAAGTTGTGTCTTGAAAAAATAAAAATAAAAAAAGGCTCTGGATCCAGAGCTAATGGCACATCTTTCAAAGAAGTGTTTCTCTAAAAATATACTGACATCCCATATGAAATAACATCAATGAGAACCCTGAAGCATGCTCTGCTCCCTTGTGTAGTAAAGGTTACAGCCAAAATCTTTTTAGAAGAGAAATGTAAAATCTGAGACCTGCCAATGCTGTGCAGCATCTTCCCTGGCTGCTCTGATGAGGAAGTTTCTGGAAGTGTCAGCATGGGTTTCTGGCTGAGGGGCTGGGTGTCACAGACATGGTTTATGAAAAATCCTTTCCTTAGGATTTTTTCACCTGAGAAGCTGAGAGGCCTCAGGAACAAAATGTAAACAATGGTTATCTGCTGCTGTGGAATGCAACAGGTGCATCTGTGATTGGTCTCATGTGGTTGTTTCTAATTAATGGCCAATCACAGCCCAGCTGTCCAGACTGTCTCGGTCAGTCACAAGCCTTTGTTATCATTCTTTCTTTTTCTATTCTTAGCTAGCCTTCTGATGAAATCCTTTCTTCTATTCTTTTAGTATAGTTTTAATACAATATTCATCATAAAATAATAAATCAAGTCTTCTGAAACATGGAGTCAGATCCTTGTCTCTTCCCTCATCCTTGGACCCCTGTGAACACCATCAGCTGGGTGCACAGGTCACTGTTTCAGTGCACACAGACAAATCATCCTGTATTGATTACCTGTACAAGAAATCTCACTGTTCCAGCCAAGCCCTGAGCCAGCCCTGAGGGTGCCTGCCCAGCCAGCACAGAGCACAACCTTTATCCCAAAACAGGTGTTAACCATGGCCAGTTGTCTCTGTTGGCTTTCCTGGGGGCTGAGAGTGATATGTGGCTGAAATTTCTCCTCTTCTGCTAATCCTATGTTGGCTGAATCATGCCCTTAGTAAAAGGCACTTCCCTGCCATCACACTGACCAGATAGCACAAATCATTTGTGATTTAATGGTTGGTACTAATGAGGTACTCAATGCATGCAAACTTCACTGAGGTTTGTGGTAGCTCTTAGAGCTTACAGTTGTGCAGCTTGAGATTTATGGAAAAGTGGGAAAAAATGGGATGGGGGGAGAATGCCACAAGATTGCCAAGGTCCTCTTGCTGCTCCTGGGTATGATCAGCAGTGCTTCAGGGATGCACCACTGCTGTTAATTTACCCTGAGCAAAATCTATTCCTGTGCTTTCTTATCATTATATGTAGTTTTTATAATGTTTGATCTGAGTCATTCTTGCTCCAATTTCAGCCCATTACTCCTTATCTGCTGTGGTTATAGAGAACAGATCGTTCTATTGACTTTTGTAGCACGTTTCTATGTACATAGCAGTCCATTATCACCCTGCTCATAGCATTCTCCTCATTAGATAAAAACAATGCCATTTGCTGTACTGCCTCCTGACAAGTCCTATTTTCTAGATGTTTTTCCTGGGTTTTGTACTCTCTTCCTTTGGTGCCCTTTTATTTACTTAAAGTACTCAGTGTGGGAGATAATTCTTCATCCAAGGGCTCAGAAAGCTGAGCAGAGCAGGAGAATGACTTGTATTGTAGGTGATGTGGGCTCCTGTATTTAGTAATCCCAGCTTGTTCAGCTTTCATAACAGTATGACTTCACCAAGGCATGTTCCCCTTATAGCCTGCCACACTCCAAATCTTCCTCTGAAGAGCTGTTGTCTGAACACTCAGAACAGTTTTCCCCAACCTCTCTTTGTTGCTTGCTCCTGAGTGCCTGTAGTAACTATACTTCTGGCCGTGTTGAATTTCAAAGCATGTCTTCAAATGATGAAATAATCTCATTTAATCTTGTCCTCTGGTGTAATTGTGTTCCCTCCAGACTTGTGTGCTGCAAATTTTAATAAGCATGTCCTCTGCTTCCTCCTCTCCTTCAGAGGGAGTAGGAACCAAGAGCAAGAAACAAAAAAAAAGAAGGAAACCTACTTGACATCTCTTTTTGCTTTTACAGTGTCCTGTTAATGACACCCATGTGGGTCCTCCATTTGTTGCTGGTTTCACCAGGACTGTACTTCCTTGGTTGCTTATTGGAACATCTGTGAATGCAGCATCCAAGGAAGTGTGGCTATACATGAAGTAAAAACTATAAAAATGTTTTTGTACAGAGCTATCTGGAGCCTTTCTGCAGAAGTGAAAATTCATGGACTACTAATACACTCTCTTCTCTTCATTTTGGTTATAGTCAAGTTGGAACAGCAAGTGATTGTGCTACTAATACACTGTCTTCAGTTTGGTTGTAGTCAAGTTGGAACAGCAAGTGATTGTCCAAAACAATGGGGGTGTAAATGCAAGTTCCTAACATGAAAATCTTCATATGAGGCAAAAATCATGCAGAGAAGTGTAAATCAGTCATAAAAATAAGGATGTTGGAGGCTGGGAAGCAGCAGACATTAAAATGGCCATACTCCTGCCTTTATGTTCAAAATGTTCAAAAGCAGGTAACTAGGTGCTGGCATTCAGGAAGATTGGCACTGAAAGCTCCCATGTTAAAAGGCCTCACAGACTTGAAAGCTAAATTATTTCACAGACTGAAGGCAAATGTAGGTTCAAGTGCTATGTAGGTCCCCAAATCCCTTGCCAGTGTGTGGGTTTTGCAGTAGGCTCCTTTCATAGTACTTTTGCACTTCTCCATGTGTGACAGCTGGGGAGATTGGAGATGGGGTGTGTGGCACCGACAAGTGCTCAAACTGAAATAATCCTGAGAAGAATCTTCGTGCCACTTTCTCTTTGGGTTTCTGATGAGCACAGCAGATGTCTGCAGGGATGGGAGATGCAGGCTCCTGCTGTGAAAGACTGTAATAATGAGAAGCGTTTGATGAGCTGACTGTGTTTCATTCTTACTGATGAGTTGATACTTTAAGTATACAAATTATTACAGCAACTTTGATCAGATTTAGTTTAGGTGCAACTAGAATTGATTCCAAGAGAGGCAGCTTGCGTGGATAGAAAAGTAACTAAGATGTGCTATCTTGTTGGCTTTATTTTTCATTCCTTCCTCATCCCTGTTTCCCCATCTACTTAGCACTGATTTTATGTTAAGTATCTCTTTAGAATTGTCTTGTTCTGCAGTCTTTAATGTTTAAGGTTGTGTGGCATCATTTTGGTTGCCTGCTTATCACGAGTACAGGGAAAACAATCTTGTTAAATATGAGTCTTACAGAGATACTCTGGCAGAGTCAAATTGCAAATCCATGTGTGCCTTGTTGCCTGGCTCTGTATGGAAAGGAACCTGGGAGACCTGTACAGGGTGAGAAATGCAGAGGCTGGGGCTAATGCTGCCCTTCAGAGCAGTCACTGGGGCTGAGGGACTGGAACACTTCCAGGAAAAGGGTACTGATACCAAAGCATCTTCACACATCGCTGCTAATACTGGGAAGGAAAGTGCCTGAGGGAAGGACAAAACTCTGTAAACAACTCTGAGATGGAAATACGTGCAGCAGCCCTTTGCGTTGCTTTGACCGAGGGCAGGCCAGCAGGAAGTCTGCAGCAAGCTGTTGCTTTCTCCAGGTCAAGGAAAACATTTGAGGAATAACCTCCTCATTTTATTTTGCTTCTCATTCTTGGGAAACAGTGGAGGTTGGAGAATAAATGAGCAGCAGTTATTATTTCAGGGCCAGTGTTCCAGGGAAGGGGGTGCAGCCTGGTAGCTGTGCTGCTCTCTGGTCACCTGCCTTCCTGTGGAAACTGCTGCAGGCAGCAGGTGCCCTGCCAGCTCTGTCTGGCTCCTCTTCCTCCAAAAGATTCCCCAGATCTGAAGTGGCTTGGGATACCTGTCCCTTTCTCCATGCCATAACATGCCCTGAGCTTTTTTACATCAAGGTGCTCCCTGTCACGACGTGGGGCTGGAGGAGCTGCCACGGGCCACTGTGGTATTCACATGCCCTCTGAACAGAGAGAGGCTGTGAGAGAAGCAGAGAAAAGAATGATCAAAACAATTCTTATCTCATTTGCTACTCCTATGTAGAATGTGTTTAAGAAGTTGTTTACCTGAAAGGATTTACTAATTAGATTCTAGTAGAAATTGTTTATGTTAATTAACCTATCGGGTCCAAGCTGTGTGGACTGTCTGTGTGGAGACAGCCACGAGTTAGTTGGTTAGTGACAGTTCTTGTTAGTGTAATATTTGTTGCGGTGTGATTTCATGGTTTACCTCAGAACGCCGGGTTTCTCCCCTGAAGATTCCCTCCCAGGTGTGTCACTCACGCCTCCTTTCCCCACCCTGACCCCTGCTGAGCACTGTCTGTCAATCCTGGCATTCCAGAAGGGTATTGGGTGATTGGGCAGATGCAAAAGATGCCCTCTACCCCTGGGGGGTGTATTGGGCCATCCAGGTGTCCTTTGTCCCTTGAGACCTCCTCTCCTGTACCTGGTTGGTGGCTTCCTGCAACCACAAAGTCAAGAGTTCTGTTGGAGCTGTTGCTGGATTCAGAGGCCTGTGGGTCAGAATAAAGCTCTGGATTGAGACCCTGCATCAGAACATACTCTCTTCTTTCACTATTGCCTTAAAGCTTCTCCAGCAGAGGGAAACCTCCATGGGAGGAAGCTCCATCTCACCACCACCTGAGCCCCTGCATGCCTGGACTTGTCTCCGTGTGCCCAGCTGCAACATCCAGCTAGCCAAAACTCTCTCTGGGGTGAAACACCACAATTGCCACTATTTGGTTCACCCACAGGGGCCAGACAAGCCAAGGCACGTCCCATCCACAATACTGGTAATACCAATAATATTCTCTAATATACTTATAGTGTAATATAGTATCATAAAGTAATTAATTAGCCTTCTGATATCATGGAGTCCTGCACATCATTCTTCCCACCTGTGAGGCATCCAAGAACCAACAGGCCACCACCCCAGGGCTCCTGCGCCGCTCCCAGCGCGGTCGGCCGGCGGTGGGGCTGTGAGGTGGAGGGGGCAGGCTCAGGTCATTTTTGGAGAGCTGCTGGTGAATGTGTCAGGGAGCTGCTGCCTTCACATGGCCCCAGCAGGCTGCTCTGCCCTGAGCCCAGCTCTATAATTAGCTGGTGGCAATCAGCGCCGCTCGGCTCGCTGCTGTCACAGGGGCTCAGGCTGGCTAGAGCAGTGAATGCACAGAGCTCCTGCTTTATTGCCTGTGCTTGCCCAGTGCCAAAGCCAGCTGACTTTTCAGCCTGGATTTCAGACGGATTGTGGCTTTATTTTTGTAATTTGGGAGTGCATCGGTCTTTGCTTTCCCCAAGTAAATTCTAGGAGATGTGCTGGAGCATTAATAGGCCTGACAGATATTTCTGTGCAGCCCCTTGAATTTACAGGAAGCTTTCATCAATTAAAAGACCTCACTGATTGGAATATGTGCAGATCCATTTGTAGAAACAGCCTCAGTACATTCCTTTAACCATGTCCTTACCATGTTAGCTCACTCTGCTTAAACCCCTTGGGAATAGAGGAACCCTTATGGGATTTGAAGTTTCTGAAGGCATTTCTTTATCTTGGAAGTTCCTGGGTCTTTTTTAGCTAAGATTGCTCTCAGCCCTGATTGACTGGCAAAATTCTGTATCCCCCTGACCTTCTGACTTGCAGAATCTACCTGAGAAGGAGGATGGAGAAGAGATTGTGACAGTGCACACCACCAAATGTTTCTGTGGGAGCCAAAGCTGGGAAAGGAGGATATCATATTCTGTTCACTCTATTTTTATTTACAGCGTGATAAGCCAGGACATCAAGATTTGTACTGGCTTTTAATAGATTTTGGGAGTGCAGTTAACTTCAGTTGTTCTCAGTTAAGGTACCTGCCTGCTCTAGCAGACTATCCATTTCCATTATTTTGTTCTGTGGTGGTAGGAAATGTGCTTCCCCCCTCTGAAAACAATCTCTGTACCTGAAGTTTGGGGTTTTTTGGCGATATGTCAACATACAGCATAAGCACTTCCCTGGCAGTTTTTAAGAGCTTGGCTGTGGGAAGGGAGAATGAGGTCTCACATCCTGGTGATCGGGGTAGGATCCAGAAAGCTGCATTACGTCAGACTGAGCAAGACTGATTTTGACCTGATTCTATCAAACTCAAGTGCTGGCAGTAGGAGCTGGAAACATGAACTCTTTTTGGTGCCTGTAGTTGCAGGATGTGATCAGCCTGCCCTGCATTTGGCTAGAGAGCTGGACAAACAGTGTTTAGAAGTAAACTGGGCACTAACAAACTTGGGGGCTTCTTTTTTAAGGTGTTTTTTTTTCCTCAATCTATCAAGTTTGCTTATTGAAGGATTTGGGGTCTGCACTGACAACCTTCCTTTGCAGCTGTGATTAGCCCTTGGAGCACAGCTCTCCAGGCTTTGCCTTTAATTCCAATTACTGCTTTGCATGGAGTCTCCTCTAATGCCTTCATGCAGCCCCTGCTCTCCTACACAAGGATAAAGCCATTTCTGTGAAAAGCCCACAGCAAACTCAGCAGGGCTGTGCCTGGATCTCTGTGGTGAGGCTCTGAACCACTAATCTCTCCTGTGGCTGCTGATGTGCATTTGGAAGAGTGAAATGACATCATAAGGCTTTCAGACGACTGTGCAGTCTTATCTTTCAAAGTCAAAAGTTTTTCTTCAAATCCATGCCTATGTTAGAATCCTGGGCACCTTGTTTGTACCCATCTCTTCCTGTTTGTCTGCCCTCTTTCATGAGTTACTCACTGATGTATAAATAAGTAAGGATGCAAGTACATTTTGGGAGATTTTTCATGTGTTGTTTATAGAATTTGTTTGGTAAAAAAATAGCTCTAAAAAGCTTTTGGCATCAGATAACAAGACTGCAATCCTGAGGACCTGCTTCACACCCAAGCTGCCATAACCTGAAGGAATTTTTAGGAGGCAGCACTGCTTGTAGTGTGTGATACTAGAAGTGTCTGCTCCTGATGTACTGTGGAACTACTGCACAGCCTCAGTGGCTGCATTTACAGCATGCAACAGCCAGAGCCGCCACAGCAAGCAGAACTGCTCTTCAGTGTCGTGGGATTTCCTCAGTGTTCTGGCTGAACAGAAGGATGGGGACATCTCCTCATTGAGCCATGTGGAACTGGAGCCCTCTGAAGCAGTTTTCATGTGTCATGGGCTGTGTGTAGCGAGTGTTTTATGCCGAGGTTGGCACAAACCGATTTGTTGCTCTGTTTACCTTGTGCTCCACACTGCTCTGTGTTCCAGAGAGGAAGGGAAAGCATTGGGTCAGCTGCTCTCATCACCTGGGAGAGGGATTATGAGGGTAAGCAGAGCATCCAGTGGAGCTGGAGCTGCTGCCCATATATCTGCTGCTCACATAAGCGATAATCTCCTGCCTTCAGCACGGAGCATCCGGAACAAAGCGCTGCCCACGCCGCTCCCCTGCTGACATCCATCCTTCCACTTCCCATCTGCTCCCAGCTTTCCAGGGCATCAGCCGCCTTCCCAGCTGCTGGTCCCCTTCACAGACCACCCAGCTCCTGGGACAAGCTTCCTGAGGAGCTGCCCACTAATCCAAGCACTAAGGGGTGGCAGATTACCCCTTCAACACACAGCTCCTTAGATTTTTTGCACTTGGATGTTGATCTGTACATGGAATCATTGAATGCAATGTATGAAATCATACATGCAGAGCTCCTACATAAAAGAATTAATTTGCCATATGCTATTGGCCACTTTACCAGGCTTCCCTCTCTTCACCTGATCACTTTCAGCCCTGTTTCAGCCTTGAGTGTCTTTAAGCCTTAGAGATGTTTTTCAGTCACTCAATCTGCCATAGAAACGTTTTTCTCCTCTGAACCTCCAAGTTTCTGTGCCTGAAGGGAGTCAAATATGTAATTTAAACATCCATAGCTTTGAGCATGTTCTTGGCCTGTTCCTCAACAAGATGTGCTCTGCAAGAGAAGTGGGAATTTTCCCCTTTCCCTGGGACTTGTAGCACTTCCATCTTACTTTGGAGAGGACCCAAGATACCAATTTTTAAAATTCTTACTCTCTTTACAGGAAAGTGTAAGTGTTCTACATCATGTAACAGACTTCAGCCTGCTCCAAGCCTTGTATCCATCATATTGAGGGGATACAGAAAACTAGCTGTGGTAGGAATTGAAAAGCATTTCTGGAAAGGTGACATATGGATGATACAGGGTAGCTCTTTTTTAACATTTCCATCTCACCATCCAAGCCCAATTGCGGCTTCACCACCTGTGAACAATCTACAGTTTCAATCTCCTGCTGCAGTCACCTTGTATGCCCTTCCTCCCCATCACATATTCCAATTCCTGCTCTCAGACTCTGCTACAGAGTGACTTGAAAGGACTCTTCAATTTTGGCAGGAACAGTGTGGCTGCTATAGAGCCTCTAGTACATCCTTCTGCATTTTATTCATCACTGAAACAGGATTTGGAGAGGGTGGGGATTCTGAGTAAAATGTGTAAAATTTTGCTGCCAACAGCATGATAATTAAAGGGAGAAGGTAGCAGTACATGCAAAAATATTGTTACATATGGACAAAGCAGGGCTGATCTTACTGTTGGAAGCTGGGTATTTATGAGCCGTGTGCCTTTAAGACCTACATAATGCTGTTACATTACCTTAGGGTTTTTCTTTTGAATTTCCAGCTTCAGAAAACCAAGCTTGATTTTCCTTTTTTCCTTCCATCCCCTGACGATGCTCTCAAAACCTGGGGCTGTTTGTTTGAAAGAAGACTCCCTGCCTGTAAGATATCACAGTGTGATAAGACACGTTGCAGTAAATAGGGGTAGAATCATGTGGACATCCCTGTCAGAGCTGCCATGGCTGGGTGACTGTCACCTCCCCTTCTCAACGCCAGCTCCGTGATTTAGGGCAGCACCACTAATTTTTCTCTATTGCTCCCTGACATCTCGTGGCAGCACCAGGTAATGCAGTTAATTGCTTAAAATTTTTCCAAGAGAGTAGCTCTGACGTGAGATTTTGAATCTTCATTAGCTTTGCTGGGAAAGAAACTAATTTAGCTGTTGCTATTGTGTTTTGGAATGATTTTTTCCCCCCACCGGGGAAGAACACTTCTCTAAGGAAGGATATTGAAGAGACCAGACCTTCCAATAAATTTGTGTGTATATACATATATTTATATATACATGTATATATATATATATACACAGACACACACACACACACATATATATATATGTATCTGTGTATATATATATATATATATATATATGTATATATAAAATTTTATACATTAAACTAAAAGCTTGCACTAACATGGTGCATTCTGTTTTAAAATGTTTCCAGTGAAATTTCACTAACAACTGCTTTGATGCTTGGAGAGGAGGAGGTTGATGACAGCAAATGCTGCAGAAGAGCTGAATGCCTTTGGCTGGCTCTTTGATATTTTCTTGCTTTAACACTTAATTCCCAAAAAGAATTTTGAGGAATTTGCTGCTTAGCTTTGAGAAAATGGCCAAGTCTGGGAACAAAATTATGCTGCATTCTGAGCTAGAAAGAAACATAATTTTGCTAGAAACAGCTGAGTATTTTCTATTTCTTTCCTTTTCTCCCTTTCTCGAGTGCTGAGTAAGGACAAAAATGAGGATAAAACAAGCAGAATGGGCAGCAAATGCACATGTTTGTGTGGCAGGTGCAGCAAAACTTAAGAGTAAGACTCAATTATCCTTCTGGGTCCCTTCCAAGTCAGACTGTTCTGTGATTTCTGTGATTTCAATATATCAGCTCACTGCAATTCCAGCTTAGGGGCTTGGGGTTTGTGTGTGTCTGCCAGGAGGGTGTCAGTGAACCTCCCCCTGCTGCTCAAGTTCTGTGTCACTTAGAAATAACGAGGTTTCTCTGTGAACACCAGGAATGGATGGATAAAGCATTGCTAATAGGAAGGGTGGCTTGCTCTGTAATGGTTTGTTTTCTGTTCACAAGTTCACCTTGTAATACCTGTCATTGCCTCCTCTCTGGGTAGGAGCAGTGAGACCTTGGTGGGAATGTGAACTGATAGTGATTAATTTTGTGTGGCACTCTGCAGATTGGACTCTTGTTCCAGTTTTAGGTAGAGTGCCTGAAAATTCATCTTTCTTTTCCTCTCCAATCTCCAGTCCCAAGGTAAGAAACCAGCCACAGCTTGTGGTGTAGATACAGATATATCTCCATATATATCTATATATATATATACACATATATACTCACCTGTGCAGTGAGTAGGGCTGTATTCCAGAATGGGCTTTTCCACCATCTCTCCTGATTTTGCACTCTGTGCCATCTTGGCTGCTCTTTTATACAGATGGAATTGTCAGCAGCTTGTCCCATCTTTCTCTGGCAATTTAATGAAGTAACAGCTACAAGTGTCTTCTTTTTATTCTCTTCCTTGGTTTTGGGGGTTTATTCTTTGCTTTGTTCCAAAGCTCCTCCATCCTTTTGCCTGAGAGGTTTCCCACCTTTACCACTCAGGCAGAGTTGCCATTTGTTTATCTCCATCTCCATAGCAGATGGCCACACATCCCAATTTTCAGTGTTTGAAGGGAGGGCAGAGCAGGAGCAGCAGCTGCTGCCTGCCCCCAAAGAAAACCTGAGGGAAATGCCAAGGTTTATGTCCATTGGTGTTGCATTCAGCCATTGCTGAATTCTGCACAGAGGAGACTTCAGAAAGCGCTGGTTTTGTTCAGCATGTGGGACAGTTCTGTGGCAGCCTGAATTTCACCAGAGACCCAGTGTGTGTCCATGTCCCACTGAAATACCTGTGAAGTCCCAGCCTTCCAGCATCACAGAGGATGTTTTGGAGAGAGCAGAAATGCTCCAGCACAGTAGGAGATACAGTGCCTATGAAGCAAACATCTTATCTCGAAGGGCAGCCCTGGGAGGGCTCTGGCTGATGGAGCCAGGCTGAGACCAGATGGAGTGAGAGCTCCAGAGAAAGGTGTCAGGGCAAAACCAGAGAGCAACATGAGGATACCTTGAGCTTATTATCCCCATCATTTGTAAAGTTTTGACAGAAATTATGCCATAGGAAGGTGCCCAGAGTAGTGTTTCCTTCCCCCTTTGTCCTGTCAATGGTCAGATCATGAGTTTAGTCCATTATTTTGGAATTTTTTTCCAAAGGGACTTTGGTGATAATACCAGAACCTTGTTCTAGCTAGACTGTTAGAGTCATTTCATCCTTGTTCATGGTGTCAGTGTGCCATCCCATGCAGAAACCCGCTAAAAATTAAAACCTGCACTTTACAGGGATGTTCATAGTCTGGATTATACACAAATCCATTATAGGTTATCAGGTAAAATATTTACCATAGGTGTTTTCCCACTGGGAATGACAGCTGGACTTGACTGGATGCTTAAATGTTCAGATGTTTTGAATGAGGAGTCCAAGGGAGGCTCTTGGTTGGTGACAGAGGCAGCATTAAGGGACAATATCAGCCTGTGAACTGCCACAGCATCTCCCAAGCAATAAAACTGCACTCTGCAATCTTTGGTGTTGAAGATGACTGGATCTTAACCCACATAGCAAAAATTTCCTGCTCACCAGAGAATGAATGATCACATGAAACTCTGCTCAATCCTTTTGTGGGGAAGGAGAGAGTGCAAAGATCTTGGGTTTGCAGTGAACCCAGGCGGACTCTACCTCCTGCCTTGGAGAATGGTGTCTCCATCTTATCAACTGCTCTCCTCTGTGTGGCAGAGAGTAGTTTGTCCTTTCCTTCCTGACAGGTGGCTTTTGTGTGAAAGTGAAATAAACTCCCTGTGCTGAAGGTTTCATGCAGTGCAGTGGCTCCAAATCCTGCAGTGCAGCCCACACCTCAGTAGAGGGGTTGTTTCATGGCACTTCAACATTGTGTAGCACCCCTGGGGTGGTTACACCAGGCACTTCTGCACAAAAGTACTAATTTTGTGTATTTTAGCTGCATTTGCTGCGATTTAGCAATTGGTTCTAAATAGCAGCAGGACAGCTCTGTGCTTGCTGTCACACAGGAGGTAGGACTTGGGAGCCAGGAGCTCTGCTTGTTTGTGAAAACATCCCAGCACTGCTGCCTTTGAGCGTCACTCTGGGGTAAATGAGCTCAGGACCCTGCCACCATGGAGCCAGGAGGGGTTTGCTGCTCCTTCTATACAGAAAATGCCTCAGCATTGGAATAGATGATTTTGATTTAAAACCTTCATTTAGCATTTGAGAGAGAGATTTTTTTTTCCCTGTCTGGTTATAATTGTTAAAGTAGGTCAAGGTTGAGATCCAGATCACTGTAAATCACTTCCCTTTAAAGGCAAATGTTTTGCTTTGTGGCCCAAGGGACAGAAATCAAGTCTGACAAGGTGCACAGACCTGCATTTTATTCCTGGCTTTTCTGTGCTGCCTCTGTCATTTTTTTCCCCATCTGGAGAGCAGTGCTTACCTTGCTCTGCTGTGGTGGGGATTAATTAATCCCTCTATTTGCACAGAGCTGTGAACATGCCCAAATGCAACGCAGTTATTTTAATTGCCTCGTGGCTCTGTGCAGCCTCCTGTGACAGCAGAGGCTGGGGATGAATGGAGGGGCACAGAGAGGCCCCTGGGCCACCCCACGTGCTGATTTCTGAGCTCTGCTTGGCACTCCCAGCCAGCCCAGGTGGAGGGGACACCAGGTGTGACAGACCTCTAGGCTGGGCAGGGCTTTGTGCTGATTCCTGTTTTCTGTGCCCTGTGGCTGGACCAGCTGCCAAGGAGCCTTCAGCAAGACTGGCTTGCAGGGTGCAGGTGTGCACTGTTTGCTAAAGATTTGGACATAAATTTAAGAGCCAAGTGGCTGTCTTAAATTATCTGTTGGTGTTCGGAATCCAGGAGGGGATTTGATCTCTGTTAGAAGATGTCAAACCCACCACAGGATGACAGTGTAAGCATCATGTGCAAGTGTCTAAGGATGAAATGGTCACTTAGCCATCCTAAATGTACATTATCAATTCTATGTGTAATCTACCTGGCATTTAAGGCCATAAACCAGATTATTGTCTTTAGAGGGCCACAGGCTTTGTGTATTTTTTTGGCAGAGGGCTCTTTGATACACTTGTGATCTCACCTCCTAGAATTTTCTTTGTTTTACTGGTTCACAGTAAAACAGGGGCAGGTTAAAGGTGTAGCAAGGATTTTTATTACCCAGTTGTAGTTACAGCAGCAAGCATTTGCATACCAGAGATTGATTTTTTCCTAGCATCTCCCTCTACAAAAGAGATGCACTAACAAAGCATGTAGGGCTTCACAGATGGGCTGTAAAAGAACAATAGGAACATTGTAGCTGTGTCTGCTGTGTCATTTCCTTCCATCTTTTCATTTGCTGTCTTTCTCCATCACTCTTCCTTTTTTTTCCCTCTGCCTTGTCATTCCCTATTTGCTTTGCTCCTTGCTGGCAGAGTTATTTGGAGTGGAAGGGGATGGTTCACATCACATGGTGATGCTCATGCAGTGGTACCCTCACCAGCCCAGCCAGCCTGGCTGTTTGAGAGCTGCAGAAAATGCAGTCCACAGCAAGGGAGGGGAACCCAGAATTTACTTTGCTGTCATCATGACAGTGGATCCTTTTCCAGTGATGGATTCAGGACACTTGGGAGGAAACAGAATAAAAGAAAACACAGAGGGGAAGAAAAACTCCAGAAAAACATTTGAGTTACTAATTATGTGCTTGGAAACAAATTTGGGATGACAATGCTGGAGGGACAGGGTTGTCTCTGGTCAGCCCATGGTGACCTGCTGGAGCAGTGCTGTGGGTTTTTCCTTGCAAGGAGGAGTAGTACGGAAAGGACGCTTTTCTTAGAGATGCTTTTCTTAAGTTTCCTAAGCAGAAGAGATGCTGCATAGGTGTAGCTTTCAGAAAATTCAGTTCAGGCATGAAAGAGGGGCTTGTGGAGGAAGCTTGAATTACGCCACTCCACTGAAGAAGAAAAACAAGACTTGATCATAGCTACAAAAATCCATACAGGAAAACCACATTGTGCCACCATGTTTCTGTGACAAAATGCAAACGCCATTCTGACCATGCACATGCTCACTGCATTGTCTGGAAAGATGTATTTTGATCCAGTAACAACTGGGTTTCACCCACCTTTATTTTGTCAAGTTAAGCTGCATTATGCATGCCTGCTAACTGGAAGTTTTGGTGGCCAAGGGAGCTGTGGTGTGAGATCTGGATGTTTGCTGGGAAATCAGAACTTGGAGCTGACAGACTCAGCCCATGCCCCTCTTTAGAGTGATGCTAGTGTGTTGTGAGGTATGGATTTCTGTCATTCCCATCTTTCTTCACATTCTTTGCCACAATTTAAAGGACTTAATGTTGGCATTTGCTATAAAGCAGCACCTGCAAGAGTGATAAGTGATTATCAGCACAGATGGTTGTCCATGTATGTGTCACTGCAATATGTTCTGACCTGCCTTCTTCATTTAAAGCCCTCTAAAGTTCCCTTTGCTTTCTTCCTGCCATGGACTGCATTCCACAAAATAACCCAAAGCCTTCTTGAGGGCACTCTCTTGGGCATCAGTTTCCTGTTGGCCATCCCTGGAGCTGCTTTACACCCTTGCCAGCATCCCTCATGCTTCCTGCTCTGATGTGAGCTCCTCCTCCTGAAAAAAAAAAAAAAAGAAAACAAAAAAACAAAAACTAATTTTCTTGCCTTGGGTAATGTTCATTCTACTAATGCACATTGCTATGATAAGAGGAATGACTGTCACTTGAGATAGCTGGGAAAGGAAACGAGGAATTTATTCAGCACAGTGCAAATTGTATTGCTTTCTCTTCCAGGGAGCCAGCAGGTACCAGTGGTCGGTGTGAGGTGGAGAATTGCTTGGTATTGGATCTGTGGCTGTGATCCTCACCATGCACATGCTGTGCCTTCCTCATCCATTGCTTGCTTCTGTCTCCTTCTTTCCCCAAACATGGAAGGATAGAGGCTGTTGTCTTTTATTCCCTGGCTGATGGAAGAGCAGAGCCTTTACACTTCTCTTCCTATGGATTGTGTCCTTGCTGTCAAAACCTCCTGTGAGGGCCTTTCTGCTGCCTTCCTGCTCAGCCCAGCAGGGTTCCAGGGCTCCTTTCCATCATCCCTGCCTGGGCTGGCAATCATGTCCTCACACACCAGACCTTGTGCTCTGAGTGGTGGGAGGCTGAGCCTGCCTTTGGGTTCTGCCACCTCCATCTGGGGGAAAACAATATTCCTGTAGAGTTGGGGCCCCTGGGGTGGGGAGGCAAAGTTCACAGCTTGGCTTTCAGCAGAAATGCTCAGGCTCTCCCATGTCACAGACGTCTTATGAAAAATCCTTTCTTTAGGATTTTTCCGCTTGAGAAGCTGAGAGGCCTCAGGAACAAAATGTAAACAATGGTTATCTGCTGCTGTGGAATGCAACAGGTGGGTCTGTGATTGGTCTCAAGCAATTGTTTCTAATTAATGGCCAATCACAGTGAGCTGGCTTGGACAAAGAGTCTGAGCCACAAGCCTTTGTTATCATTTTTTCTTTTTCTATTCTTAGCTAGCCTTCTGATGAAATATTTTCTTCTATTCTTTTAGTATAGTTTTAATGTAGTATATATCATGAAATAATAAATCAGCCTTCTGAAACATGGAGTCAGATCCTCGTCTCTTCCCTCATCCTAAGACCCCTGTGAACACAGTCACACTCCCACACAACTTTGGCTGCTGGCTCAGTTGTCAGTGCCCTGGGTTTGGTTTGGTTTGGTTTGGATTGGATTGGTTTGGTTTGGTTTGGTTTGGTTTGGTTTGGTTTGGTTTGGTTTGGTTTGGATGGAAGGGAGGAGGTTGGATGGAGTAATCCCTGTGGCCCCTTCCTCAGGCTTTACTCTTCCACAGGATGCTTTTCCTTGGCTTTCTCAGCTCCACCTGCCCGTGCAGCTGGTGGTGTGGGAGCTGTGAGCAGTGCTTGGCTGAGTGGAGGTGTCACTGAAGCCTTGCCACGTCCTGCAGTTCCACCTGGGACTGAAGCAAGGCTGCACCATCACTTTCTTACCTTCAGTCACCTCGTGCAGCTCTACACCTGCCAGGTCTATCATGTGCTCACTCAACCCTCCAAAGTCTGGTTTTTGTCTCCACTTTCCAGGATAAGAGGCCTTGGTCAGATGTGTTTGGAGCAGGGACCATGACCTGAAGAAGGCAATCCCTTCCAGCAGGGTCTGGCTCAGTGTCCCTGGTTGTTCTGGCCCTCATCTGGATCTCATCTCTGCTGCCCTGAGCAGCTCTGGGCTGTGAAATGGGAAACAACACCCTCTTGATTTTCAGTCTGAGGAGAACCAAGGCACGACCTTAAACCTTGAATATACTGGAGTGGGGTTTTGTAGGAGAAAGCCATTTGAGCAAAACCCACCAGGTTTATTTGTGAGTTTGTACGGGGTGAAGGGAGTGGCTTGGTGCTCAGTTTTGATCAAAATATATTTAGAAGCAGGTCAATTACACACAGCACTCCTCAGCTTTCATTTCCCTGTCAGTCATTAGAAATGTTGCATTTTTGTTGTCTTTCACCTCTAAATTGAAATAAAGGAAATAAATTTTATTAGAGTATCTCTATCACTACCTCTTAAATGCTTAAATTTGGTTCAGAACTGAGTATTAATAATTGCATTGTATTCATTTATTTTTAACTTGACTCTAAGCCTGAAAGCAACCAAGCAGAAAAAGTATTTAATAACCAGCAAACTTAGAGGAGCAGAACACATAGCCCAGTGCTGTTAACATCCTTCAGCAAAAAAGATTAAGTACTGCTGTCGTCATTTAAGCTTTGGGGGGGTGGGAGAAGGGAGAGAGGAGATGTCTGATCCACTTAATGCAAAGTATAAATTGATGTCATTTTAATTTTCTTCTTATAAGATTTACCACTTTACATGTAAATACCAGGCAGCACTGTGGCTGTGCTGGATTTCTGATTCATATGGAGAATGTGTTCATCTGCTGGAACTTAACTGATCACACTGAGTTAAGGGGAGGATAATAAAAAGCTATGGAGTGAATAATGGAAGGATTTAAAAATGAGGCATGGGGGGCAGAAGATAGGATACAGAGTAATTTTGGAGGTAAAACTACAGTTGAGATTAACAATATATTTCTGGACATCTGGCTGATCTAAAGTCTGCCTGATGATTGTCTTGTAATTGTTAAACCTGCTGTCTTTATGTGTGGGATTAGGCCTTTTTAAATATGCATGCAAACGGCAAAATGGGTATTGATTCTGTGCAGCATAATTTGTGTGGATCTTAGTTTGGAGTCAAATGGAGTTTATTTCTACTTTAGTTCACACATACTCTGATCTTGTTTGGCTTTTTTCTGAAATGCAATGTCAAAATGAGCATCTGGGAGAAGCTTAGTGATAGAGAAAGAGTTTAAAATAAAAGTTACCATTTTTAGAGGAATTGATTTATAAAGGAAAAATGAACATCTTTTTAGTTACTAAAAGTGTATCTTCTGAACAATTGTATTAAATTTAGCATCTAAAAATCCTGCATCTGTATTTAATCCCTTTCACTGCCACAGATCTTTAATTAAAGACTCTTCTATCTTTATGCCAATTAGTTTGAGATCCTAACCTTTGTGCTTAACAGAAATGGTTGCAGGAGCTCTGCTGACATCTTCAGTGCTGCTTGTAAAGAGAGAAAACTCCAGGAAAAACCCATCAATATCAGCCCCCATGGAAACACCCGAGCATTTCATTAGCGGCTGTAAGCTGCAGCGACAATGAGCTGGAGGGAAGGCTTTATTAGGCCAGAGGTGGTAAATGGAAAATTTGCAGCAGAAAATCAAAGTTTGATCATGAACAGCTCCTCACAACTGCAAACAGCGTCTTATTGTTCGTGGGTTTGCATTTCCACCATGCCCTGATCACAACTGTGTCAGGCCGCGTAATAAATAAATAACCCAACCTTCATGAGCAGGAAAAAACAAAATGATGGCTCAGAGCCAGCCAAAGCTGCTCTGCAGCCATCTGCTCAGCATCAGCCCAGCACCAGCCTGCATGCTGTGACCAGGGAGTACAGATCATTCCCCAAGGCCTGATGGTCAAAATGTCACTGATTTTATGTTCTTTGCTGAAGATATTTAATGTGATATTAAATTCCTTACAGCAACCATCTCCACTGGTGTTTTAGCTACATGTCTGTATTAGAAATCCACTGTAAAAATGTTGTGTCTATATTAACAGGCTGAGGGTAGGGAGAATACTTTGATTTGCTGTTCTAAGATGGTTTAAATAGAAAAAAATGAACACAGTTCAAGGGATGTAAGAGAGGGGACAGATTAATGCTGGCATGAGAGCAGTCAGAAAAGGAGGTGTTCATGTAGAGTCACATTTCCATTTAGGTACCTAAAAGTGCTGATAGGTCCTGAAGTTTTCAGATGGTCAGGCTGCTGGACCTCTGTGCAGGGAAAGACAGCCTGTGGAAATTGGGTGCCTGTTTTCTACTGCATTGTCTCTTCTGAGTATCTTGGTGCTTTTGAAATGTCCTTATTTACATGCTAGGCTTTTTACATCTCTGTATTCTGGTTTAAGTGGGTATGGAAGCTGCGGCCTCTGTATTTTATCCTCTGCCCTGTGATGCCCATTCTTGGGGGCAGTCTTCATGCTTTAGCAGTGTTGACAACCAAAGTCAACACTGCGTTTTTGGACAAGAGATGGAAGAAGGAAATAGAGGACATGGGAGCTCCCAACTCTGGTTTAGGGTTTAGATACCTAAAATCTGTTCATATAAGTTACCTGTAGTCTACAAAGTGTTTTCACAGATGGAGAATTCTAAGCCTTTATTTCAGTTCTGCTGTCAGTTCAGGCAATATTTTGTGGGCGTGGATGCTCTTTGTCCTTGGGGTAGATAAACCCTCTTAGGTGTTAAAAAAGTGACACCTGAGAACATTTTTCAAGTAATGCTGGGTGGATTTAGAGATTTAGAGAGATGGGGATTGAAAGTGTAGCAAAAATTGTCAAGTGTAGCAGGAATTGCCAAGTTGGAACATAAAAGCTGTAAATGAGATGTACCCTTATTCTTTTTTTCCCAGCCAGCTCTAATTTAAACTGGCTGTGTAACCAATTTTAGGTGTGATCCACAGAGTCACGTCAGCCATGCGTGCTTGCAGAAAGAAAAGAGTTAAGAGCATGACTGAAACTGCCAATAAAGCTGCCCTTAGACCTTGCACTGTCATGAGCATCCCTGGTGCTGCTGCTGAAGGAACCCCCTGAGCAGCCCAGAAAACTCTGATTTCTGCAGCAGTCATGGTGCCTTCCACACTCATGGTGTAATAATCTGAGTGTGGACAGCTCAAATCATACTGTGCTCCAGAGATTTCATCAGGGCTCTGGTCTGTAGTACCCATGTTTCCATGTGCTGGAAGCACACAGTTTGCACAAGCATTTTTCATGCCTGCTTTGCCCTGGTAGCTAATGCTCACCTTTTGAGCAGCTGGTGCAGGCCTTTCATCTGGAATTCCTGAGCTCTGAGACCAGGTTGTGCCAGAAATCTGTGTACACATTAGGATATTAACACATAGGACGTTACACAGTTATTCAAGTTCCTTCTGTTTTGGTGTGCAATGCCTCCATTTCCTCCAGAGTCCTCTGTGTGCCAGTGCTGGCCATTTTCATCCCCAATAAACTTTCCTTAGGGTGTCCCTCATTTTTTGTGACACTCATAAAAGCAAGTCAGCTCCAATGCTTGCAGAATTTCTCTAATAACTCCTGCTGGCACAGGTGATTGCAGCTTCCCCTGTGTTGGCAGCTCCTTTGTCATCAGGCTGTTTCAGTGCAGCTTTTTTGTGTTTTCCACATGGTGCTCTGTCAGCAGGTTTCCTGCAGGGAGCTCAGATGGTTCCTGTGGTATTTCTGTTGTATAAAAAGTGAGTCAGCTTTTCAGAAAGGGTTATTTGGGTTAATTTGCAATAACCAAGCTTCAGTGAGCCTTGCTTTCTGCATGGTTTTATCCTACTTCCTACTTTCCTCTGTGCCTTCACTTAACAAAGCAAGTCAGACAAACTAGAAAAAAAAATTTTTATGTTAATTTTTTTTTGTGGTCGAAGTAGAACATCTGTTTAAACTAATAAAACATTGGGGTTTTGCTTCATTTAGTTGCAGTAATGCAGGCAATGCTGCTAAAGACGTACA
The DNA here is from genome assembly GCF_000277835.1 of Geospiza fortis. NCBI lineage: Eukaryota > Metazoa > Chordata > Aves > Passeriformes > Thraupidae > Geospiza > Geospiza fortis. Next base: position 2,137,502 of record NW_005054374.1, read on the forward strand.
CTGATCATCTGGATATGAAAGTTAATGCTCGTTTTAAGTTTTTAAAAGAATATTTTCATAATATTCCTTTAAAAATTGTTGCATTTTGATGGGATATTGAGAGTTTAAGAAATAACAGTGAAGATAATACCTTGCTGATGGCTTGCTTCCAGATGCCACCCATTCCAAGAAGTGGAGGCAATGGCTCATACCCAGTGGTATGACCATGCCCGATGGTAGATGTTGCAAGAATATTATTTTATTTTCAATAGGTGGGCCCTAGTTTCCCATTTATATGACACTTTATCAGCTTGTACAATGAAATCTATATCTACATTTACTTAACTTTTTTTCTAATATTTCTAATTTTTTTTTTACTTTCTTCTTGTATTTGCATTCCTAAACAGTGCAGTTGCTGTAATGATGCATCAGGGGTGTATTTACTTGTGCTGACATTAAAATATCCATTTGAATGAGAGAATATTTTCCTCAACAGAAGTGTAAATGTGTTTTAGAAGCCCTTACAGTTCTGTATTGATCAGTAAATTTGACTAAAGTAAGTTCAGCTTACTTTGTCATGTTGGCATAAAGCATTTGCCTCTGTTTGAGCAATTCCATTGGGGAAGAGGGCAAAGTACATAGAAAGAACATTTTTTCATTATAGTTGAAGCATTGCTTTGCTTTGAGGCATCTCCTGGGGTGCACTTACCTAAGCGTTGTTTTGTAAGGCAGCTTGATCTCACAGAGGCATCATTTATCCCATGTGGAGCATTCCTGGGATGTGTTCTCATCTGCACACCCATTTATGCATTTGTGCCTTGGTATCCAGCCACAGCTTTTTGCCTCTGTGAATAACGTGCATCTAAATCTAAGCCTAGGTTTCTCCGGTAATTTCTCTAGAAAGACACAAAGTGGCGGCATCCAGCCATAGCTTTTTGCCTCTGTGAATAACATGCATCTAAATCTAAGCCCAGGTTGCTCTGCTGAACAAAGTGTTCAGCCCCACTCCCTGAGCCAGAGGGACCATCCAGAGCTCCCAAAAATCCCTCTCCTGTCTCTGGCAACCCCACACTGCTCTTGGAAGGGATGCACCAAATCCCTTTTCCGTGTCTAGGACATGGATGTGGTTGGTTGGATGTTTCTCCTGTAATTTCTCTAGAAAGACACAAAGTGGGAACCCGGAAGGTGGATGGTAAGAACTTGGTGGCCTGAGAGACAAAGGTTTTTGCTTGATCTCTTGAAATGGTGTAATGGTAGAAGGGGTTAGTTCTAAGCCATTTGCATTTTGCACAGAACTTTGTAAGTCAGATTGTTTGTCTTTCTTGCTGTGTTACAGAGTGGTACTTTTTCCTTTATTGACAAGGCATTCATCTGGTGTTTCATTCGTGGTGTTTGGGTGACTTACAGGTCAGTGAGCTTCAGTGTGCTTGATTCACAGTGTATCTGGAATATCTTTTGAAAATACGCCCCTCCTGGCACAAACAGAAGATCAATTTTTGTTAATTTTAGATACTCACATTTCTTGATGTGGCGTGTTTTGGGTTGCTTTCTACTGATCTTGATTCTGGGTTTCTACAGCTGCAGCGCAGCAAAATGCGCTGCAGAATGCATGAAGACTTTGCAGTGTAGAAACTTGCAACTGAAGTACCAAGTTGAGTGTAGGTGAGGTGGGAATGGAAATGCCCATGTGGGAAACTGCCATAAGAATCAGAAGGATAAGGGTTAAAGGAACAGCATCTTCTGCTATAGAGGATCCTTTGTGTGAGGTTCAATCGAGGAACCAAACAGCAAGAAAATAAAGAATGATATTAGACTCTCTCAGAGAAGTTCCTGTCACTTGTCGGGTTGTGTCTTCTCCAGACACTGATTTTGGAGCATTCCCTGTCAGTAACACTTAGATGGGAATAACATATTTTGGTTTTGGAGAAGCAGAACTTGCTGGAATTGTTTGGCAGGGCTGCCACAGCTGGAAGCAGCCTTTGTTTTCTCCCTGTGAATCCTTGGAAAGTGTAGATTCCCAAGCTTTCACCTCCACAAGATTCAGGAAGGAGAGCTCCCCAACAGCCTGCTTGGAAACCAGAGGGTCCCCCTTTTAATATAATCCACCTCAAAATGCAGGTCTAAATAATTCTGTATGTTAATTAAGTAGGCAGATGTGGTCCTTTTGCATGTGCCTGGAGTTTGGAAGAGAGCTCTGCTGTGTGTTAACATTGTGCTTGGCAGCATGAGGTGGAAAAGGTGTGTCTGGTCTTTTCCATACTGTTTGGTGCCAAGGTTTTTAAATTTTTTTTCCCTTTAATTACTGTTGTTATATATGGATGAGTGTTGCAGTTTGATTTTTGTGTCCTTCCTTGCTGGTACTGCTGCTCTGTCATTGCTCCCAGGCTCTGATATCCTGGGCTGAGAGAAGCTTAGGATACAGGAACTTCTCTGAGAGAGTCTAATATCATTCTTTATTTTCTTGCTGTTTGGTTCCTTGATTTGGTAAGCCACCATGGTGCTGGTGTGCCATCCTGGATGAACAGTGTGCATCAGCTGCAGCCAGCTAGGATGGCAAATTTGGGAGCCTCATCCCTGCCTGGAGGCACTCACAGAACAGTCCTAGTGACAGCTGCTGACAGGGAGTAGTAAGGGCTGGTGGAGTAAAAGAGGAAAGCTTGGTAGAGTAATCAACTAGGAGTTTTTATGGCTCATGCTCAGCCTTTTAAAGTTTTCTATTTTCTGTTGTTAGTAGGTGGTTCCCCAAATTGGAACCTATAAAGAGCAGAGATGGGGCTTGAATAAGATCAACTGGCAACAGTGCAAACATGAATTTTACAACAACTACTCAAATGAAATAAAACAGAATGATGTGTATAATGATGGTAACATTAGCTTGCCTTACTGCTCCTATGAATGCTAGTAAGATAAATATTGAATATCTGTAAATAAACTAGCATTATACCAGCATGAAACCCCCCTCCAAACTGTAATTCTTCTTGAGAAAGATGCAGTGGTTTTCTTTAATCTTTCCAACAGGGGCTCTGCAGTGAATCATTTCCTTTAATTGCTGTTCTGAAACACATAACAGGTTTTTTAATGCCTACTTTTTATATTTGTCTTTTTTCTTTCCGTTAATTGCAGTACTTCCATTCAAGCTTGAAAATGAAATTGCTTCCTCAACATATTTCTCCTCTGCTTTATGTAAACATAGGGGGTTTATTAGCCCAATTTCCAGGGAAGATGGAAGTGCACGAACACTGAGCACACAGAGAGGCTTTAGTCAGCTGTTGTAGTCACAGGCACTTTAAAGGAAACTCAGAAGAGTTGGCAGGCAGAGCAAACCTCATCTCCTTCTCTCACTATTGAGAATTTATCTCGTGCCTGAGGGACTGAAGAGCAGCACCAAAATCCAGTGGGATGGATGCTCACCTCTGCCTCTCCAGTGCCTGCTCCAAGAGGCTCAGAAAGGCTTTGCAAGTTGCACTCTGGAACTGTGTGCACCAGAGCCAAGGATCAGACAAAGTCCTTCCCTTCCTTTCCTTTAAACAACCCACTTGCTTAATATATTTGCATTGATTGCAGATTTGGTTAGCAAGTATGTTAACTGAATATTAAAACCTGATTACAGCTGATGAGATGAACAGGAATAAAGAAGCCTGAAAGTATTTAAAAATTAATCATCTTTCATAGCAATAAGATATGCAAAATCCCACACAGTTTGGTCCATCTGTCATTTAGGACATCACTGCAGCTCTTTCAGGAAAAGAAAACTTGAAGGATTAAGCAGCAAGTGAGCCTCAAGTACTGGATGTAGAAATCCAAAGAGTTTGATTTAAAACCCATGAGTAATCCATCCCTTCTGCAAATCTCATACTGCATCTCAAATAGCAGGAGCAGTCCTGCTCAGATTTGGGGTATTTTGGTGGTTTTGCCAAGGGCCAGGTGGAGGCTCATGGCAGGGATGCAGATGGAAGCAGCAGCCTTTGCCTCCCAGGGCTCTTCCCAAGGGGACTGGCAGCAGCTCAGGCACAAATGGCTCAGCCATTTCAGACATTTGTCCCTGTGCTCCCACGGGAGCTGTGGCAAAGCTTCAGGCTGGGGTGAGGGAATCCTGCATGATGGCATCCCACAGCTGCTGGACCCATGCCAAAGAATGAGTTTCAGTTGGTGGGAGAGCTGTGGTTGAAAGGCTTTCCTGGAGGCATCACTGTGCTGATGGGGAACAGAGTTGCAGGTCACTTTTGTCTTTGGTATTGTAATTATCTGGTATTTTTTACTGGTTTTGCTGTTGTGGTGGTGGTGGCTTTTGGGGTTTTGTTGTTGTCCTTTCTGTTGCTGAGGTTCTTTTGTGTTGCTTTGGTTTGATTTGATTTTTTGGCTTAGTTTGCTTTTGATTGGGTTTTTTTTGGTTTTTTTCTTGCAGCGTTGTTTTGGTTTTCATACTAATCAAACATCTGGGTTGAAATTTTTTAAGTTTTGTTTCAGCTCTGGCTGAGATTTTTTGGTTTTGTTTCAGCTAGAATTTGAGTGCAGGCTACATAGAAAATTTCTTTTCCCATGCAAGCACATATGCTCATACACACTCAAAGGGGTCAGCATTTGAACGAGGCAACTCTGACATGTAGCAAAACCCATAATATATGAGGAATAGGCCTTTATTTTCAGACACATACTCAAGTGAATCCCCACAAACAGGAACTCCAGTGTCTCAACCATTTAAGCACCAGTATATGTGTATGTATAGGAATGTAAAACACAATTCAGTTGTTTCTTTTAATTTCATCCAGTTTTGGTGAATGGTTACAGGTCCTAAACTGTTTTGAAATCATATTTATAAGCCATGGTGTGAAATTTTGATTCTGCAGTTCTGTTGGGATTTGGGGCAGATATTTCCTTCCTCTCTCTAAAAAAGCATTGAAGTATTAAAAGCAGCTTTTGGCTTTGGCTCCTGTAGCAGGAGCAGCACATGAAAACCAGAGCTGTGCACAAATGAACAACAAAAAAGTGTGAAACTGTTGTGTAGATGCAGAAGCAGAGTGCTGGACCTTGGCTGGGAAAACTGGGCTGGTTTAGAGCAGAACAAACCTACTTTTTGCCATCTTTGGCCTTGTTCAGTTACCTTTTTTGCTTCCTTGACTGTGTTGCTGCTTGTGTTTGGGAGGACAGGCAGTAGCTGAGGTGTGGGTGAGAGCAAATGCAGATGGCTATGGAGAACATGGTTGGTTTTGAAGGACTGACCTGGGTATGCTGAACTGAAAACATTTTATTTTTCATGTGAGCTGTACAGCAGCACAGTGGGGATCCATCCTGTGTGCACTGCCTCCAAAAGCAGACCTCCAGAAAACACTGGAGCATGCTGCCTGAAGAACACAAGAGGAGAACATGGCTCATGTGAAAGGAGAAAGGGAAACAACCAGAAGTCTTAATGATGGAATAAATGTTTCCTTTCTGGGGAAAAAAAACAATAAAACAGCCCCTCAGTAGGAATGGCAGTCCTCAGCCCATTCTGAGTATGATCAGGAGAATGTAAAGAACCAGTGATTTTCCATAAAATGGGATCAGGACATGAGGAGCTTGGTTGCAATAATAAAATCCTTTTTCAGCTTTAGACACAACCTTATCATTACTTGTGCCCTCGAGCTGATTTTTGGATGGACTGAACTGAAATTAGTGCTGCAGCTGACGACCTTCTTGCCAGAGGCAGCCTGGCTCTGCAGGGATGGAGGCTGAGACCCCACTGTCCCCCTTCCCCTTCACAGCTCCAGCCTTTTAGGCATTCAGTGGGACCCCCAGCTCTCCACTGGTGCAGCCCCCATCCCCTGGTGAAGGGATGAAAGCTGGCACCCTTTGCAGGCTCTGGTTGTGTTGCTGTTTTCCCCTCCATCCCTCTCCCAGAGGAGGAGGCTGCTCCCACCCTCACCACCCTGATTTGCGCCCTCCATGAGTTCACGGCCAGCGTGGGCTCAGTGTTCCCAGCTGGGCTGTCCTGGGGCTTAACCAGCTCCCTCTTGTCCTTGGAGTGTAACCCCCCACTGCAGGTTTATATCCCCTCACCCCACCTCATCTGCACACAACTCAACTCCTGCTCAAGGGACTCCCCAGCACCTCCTCATCCCTCACTCCTGCCATGGACCTGCTGCAGCATCACCTCAGCTTCCTGAAACAGCCTCCTCTGGGAATTCCTCACCTTTGGAAATGCTCCTCTGGGAATTCCTCACCTTTGGAAATGCACCACTGCCTTGGGTGTGCTGTATGTGTGTGCCGTGAGTGGTTCCTTGTGGTGTTTGTGAGGTCCCCAGGACAAGGTGAGAGATGAGAATTTGACTCCATGTTCTCAGAAGGCTGATATATTATATTATATTATATTATATTATATTATATTATATTATATTATATTATATTATATTATATTATATTATATTATATTATATTAATGAATGCTATACTAAAGAAAGAGAAAGGATACATCAGAAGGCTTCACAAAAATTATAATGAAAGCTCATGACCGATGCAGAGTCTGACACAGCTGGATGTGTTTGGTCATTAAGTTAAAACAATTCACATGGAACCAATCAAACATTCACCTGTTGGTGAACAATGTCCAAGCCACGTTCCAAAGCAGCAAACACAGGAGCAGCAATCAGATAATTATTGTTTTCATTCCTCTCTGAGGCTTCTCAGCTTCCCAGGAGAAAATCCTGGGCAAAGAGGATTTTTCAGAAAATATCATGGTGACAGTTCCTCATCAGCACCGTGGTCAGCTGGCATTCAGAAATCCTTTTCCTCCACTATTATTTGCAAATTCAGGGACTTGAAACTGCTGGAATTGGTCCCAGCACCATGACCTTGCAGTTGTTACTACTGAATTTATCATCTCACACCTCAGTGCCATATTCTGCTTTTTCTGAAGGTTATTGGGACTGTAGTGGCTTGAATAAAAAATTATTCTGAAGGAGTTTCACACCACTGCTGTTGTGTGCAGTGACTAATGAGCTTGTACTTCTCTTTTTAATTCTTTTCAAGTTTTCTTACTGCTAAATGCAAACTTTGTAAGGATGTTACGTGTGCAGGGAGGAATTTATGTGCTGATTGATCCATTGAAATTACCAAAACTCCTTGACTGGGGTCTCTCTCAAACTCTTCTCTGCCGTGGTCAGTCCTGAGGAACAAGGGAGCCTTTCCCTTGAAGCCTGATTCAGCCTGGGCTTTGGACACAGTGTGACTCTCATGGGCATTTTTCAGAGTGTTTCAGAGGCTATTTTTCAGTGTGTTTCCTTTTATTCCTTTGCTTTGTCCACATAGGGATTATAGAAATTTAGATTTTGCCTTGATTTATTAGGAGGCAGGCAAACAACAAGAGTATTTAAGAAACAAAGTATTTAATTAGGGGTAGTCTTGTTTCAAAACATTTTATTGTCTTGCATTTTTCATCATTTCAAGTCTTATATCTCAGTAAAATAGGTGAACTGTTTTAAAATTTGAGGCCAAGCTATGTCATGCTGTGTAAACAACATTTCTGTCACCTCTGTGAAGGGACTTTAAAGTGAGAGTATGAGGGACAGCTGCTGCATTTAAGCTGCCAAAAACTTTCAGGCCCCACAGGTTAATATTGTCTGGCTGTATCACTCTGCTGATGATCAGTTGGTTCCTTCTGTTCTGTGCACTGCCAGACCTCCAAAACATGCCCAGTTCCTCTGGCTAGGAGTGTGCCTGAGCCTTGCAGAGTGGGATGCTGCTTCTGAAGTCTCCACTCTCTAAGTTCTTTTCCCTGAGATGTTCAGTCATGCATATTTAAAGCTACATTTCAAGAAATTAGGTCTGAAAATTCCCAGCAGAAATGTATTTTTTCGTTTTATTTTTATGCAGAGATGACCACATTTTTGTCTGCCAGTCGGCTTAAAAGATACATCAATTAATAGAGCCACTGGTGATTAAACTGCAAAGCAGAATATCTTCTCTCATTTAATGAAGTGCCTTACATAAAAATAAGTATAATTCTCATGATGAAGAACTTAATTTTACTGAGATTTCCAACTTCTTTTCTGAAAGTGCAAGGTGTAATAAAGCTACATGTTCAGCATAAGAATATGGCTGTTTGTTATATCTATTCATCACTGGCATGATATTAGTATAGAGATCAGGTCCCAAATGTCCTTATTCTTCCTGAATCTTCCTACAAGTGGCATGTAATCAATTGTTTCCTTACAGAAAAATTCTCTAAAAATAGGTATTTGCACTGTGTTAGCAAGAAATCCTTAGTTTTGAGCAATGCTGCAAGGTTGTGTTCAAGTTCTTACCTCCCCACTGCAGTCCTTGTTAGTGCTCCTAGGACTTCCTGGGCCATGTCCAATTTTTTATCCTGCAGCAAACAAAATTACTGTGATGTTTTCTTCCCTGCTGTTCATTAAATGATCATTGGCCTCTTCTGGTTGCAAGGAGAAGGTTGCACTCACCTCTGTGTGATTTTTAATCTGTTTTCCATACAAAGTGATTCAGTCCTGGTTGTCATTTCTGCCCCAGCCTGCGAGGAAAGCACCATTAGACCTTGGTGTGTGGTTGGTGTATGGATGGGTGGGGGTGCTGGGAGACACCTGGGTTGTTTATAAAATATCCACATCCTTTCAGAGGTCATTTAACTCTGTAGTTGATAGAGGCACTGTTAAAGTTAGGGATTAGCACACACTCTGTTATCTGCAGAGTTGGTGGTGAGAAGCCAGATCAGCTCCGTGATAATTTGGTATTCACTTTGTCATCTGTGTGACAGCCAATATTTCAATTTCTTTCCATTCTTTTCATTTTTTTTTTACCAGCACTACAGTTTGACCTCTGAGGACCTTAATCTGATGTCAGCTCACCTGGGACAACTATTCATGTTCTTGTAATAGTGTCCCAGCCAGGACAAACACTGAAAATTAAAACTATTATTGAAAAGGAAATAGGATAGTAGTCATCTCACAGAAAGGAGCTGTGCCAGAACAGGTTGTTAAGCTTGACATCAGTGTGTCTAATCAAAATCTCCTCCACTGTGTTTCAGGGCAGATTCAGTGGTTGTCCCCTGACTTGAGTGTGGTGGATACTCAGCTCTGACCCAGTGGTGATATGAAAGCAGAGGCAGCATCCCCCTTACTGTGGCTGGCCTGTGCTGGTATCCCTGAGGATGCTTTCCATATGTAGTTTTAATGCACAGGAATCTCAGTTTTGCTCAGAAACAGCAAGGGCTGTGGTGGACAATCAATGTTGGGACAGCAGCTAGCTCTGGGTGGATGCTGAGCAGCAGGGATCATAAACAGATTCCTGAGGTGAAGGGATGGAGCAAGATTCCTTGTGCTGGACATTCCACACATGCAGCAGGGAGAGAAAACTCTGAGCACTAAGCATGGCAGCCTGCCCAGGTGAGACAGGCAAGGCATCCCAGAGAGGAATGTGGATTAATTTTAGGGCATTTTTCTCTTTAAATCCTTTTGGTTTTGTCTTTTTAGGAAGGAATTATTTACATGGAAAACTGTAGGGAACAAAGAAGAATAAGAGGGACAGGCCTGAGTTACAAGAGCAGAGGGCAGACTAATTATGTTTGGTACTGGGGAAATGTGTTAAGAAATGGTGAAGTCAGGAACTAGAAGACACTGAACACTTACATACAGGAGTGGCCACTACAGGTGTTTTACTCTAACACAGTGACCTTTACAGGCTGTCTCTCAGTTTGCAGAGGGGCCAGAAATGATGATTTATTGGTTTGCAGCTTGTTGCCTTCTTCCAAAGGTACAGCTGGTGGCATCTTCATTTCCTGTTCACTCCAGCAGAGATCAGTCCTGGGCAAAGGTGCCCCAAGCTGGGTTTGCAGGTCTAGTCAAGATCAGCAGATGTGAGGACAGAGAATTCAGGTGTGTTGCTGGCTCACAGGCATTTCCATGTTCTGCTGTATCTTGGCTTAATGCTTTGCCCCTGCCTGTGAAGAGCTGACATTGAGGCCCAAAGGAAGATTTATATTCATTTTAGTCACCTCCCTGCCTGAAGAGGGCTCAGGGGCTGAGGAAGGAGAAGACTCAAAGCCAGCCACTCCCAGTGCTTGACAAGCTGTAAAGCAAGAACATTTTGAATGTGATCCATTGCCTATTTTGGGAAAGTTATAAAATTTTCAGAGGTAGGCCAGTTATTTTTAAGTCTCTCTGGACATGCTTTTAACGCAGGATTTGTTCTGGATGCTGTCAAGGTCGGACGTTTTCTAAGTGAAAAAGTTTCCCTCCTTTGGGGAAATGTCTGGAAGAGCTAATTAGCTGTGTGCCTTGGTCCTCTCTCATTTCCTCACAGCCTGCTTAACCTATTGCTAGACCTTTCAGCTTCAGCCAAGATGGATTGAGATAGTTCTTGTCTGCCTTCCCCTGGCTTCATCCTTTTTATGCACATTATCCATTTTCTCTGGCCTGTTTGAGGAGAAGGTTGCAGGACAGCTGTGCAGGGACAGCATGGCTCCACCAAAATGCAGGGAGGCTGGTGTTTGGAAAAGGAAGTATTTGGAACTGAGAAACTGAAAATGCCGACAACATGGTTATTTTCCTTGTATCTGATTCTTTGCTGCTGCTTTGATTTTAAGTTGCCCACATTTTACATTCATTTAACAAGGTTGAAAATATGAAATGAAATAGAAGAATTATACCTACAGTGAGATCCTCACTAATGAAATTGCCTTCCTGCATGTCAGTTCTGTAGATAAAGAGCTGGTCCAGAGAAATGCTGAGCTCTTCCTGCTGCTTTTGGGGGTAGAAGGGGTTGCTGTGTGCTCTGCAGCAATCAGGAGTGGCTTCCAAGTTTTATTTTGACAGACCTTAGGGATCAGTATTGCTCACATGAGTAATGAACAGGAGGACCTGAATTATGTGGACCAATAAACCAGCAATTCCTTCTGCACATTCATCTTCACCTCTGTAACTGACAAACTTTAAATATTCCATATGGCAATCCTGAGTGTAAATAAGGGTTTGAATTAGGGTCTTGTATTGTATTTGCTGGGATGCCCCGACAAAGGCAGGAATGATACATTTGACTCCATGTTCTCAGAAGGCTAATTTATTACTTTATGATACTCTATTATATTAAAGAATGCTATACTATACTAAAGAATACAGAAAGGATACTTACTGAATGCTAAAAAGATAATAATGAAAACTTGTGACTCTTTCCAGAGTCTCAACACAGCTTGGCCCTGATTGGCCAATGAGTGAAAACAACTCACACCAGAATCCAATGAAACAATCACCTGTGGGTAAACAATCTCCAAACACATTCCATGTGTGAGCACAACACATGAGAAGCAAATGAGATAAGAATTGTTTTCCTTTTCTCTGAGGCTTCTCAGCTTCCCAGGAGAAAAGTCCTGGGTGAAGGGATTTTTTCAGAGAATGTGAATGCCACAGTCTTGAATCTCTGTGGATGTGAGGTGTAGAGCCTTTCATGCCTCCTGTATCAGCAGCAGCAACCTTCAGACCATGCCGCCAGTGCTGTGTGGGTTTTGGGGTGTGAAGACAACAGACTCTTTTAGGAGTGGTGTGCATCCAGTTGAAATGAGTGCTTAGTGTTTTCCTGCTTAATTCTGACAGAACTAAAGACTTTGAGAAGTTATTCTCTGAATACTCCTCTCTGCAGACTTTGCTGCTGTTACCTAGAAGAAGGGGATTGATAGTTTAATCTTTGTTTTGGCACTATTAAAAGAAGGAATTCTCAAACATTTTTCTGTTGCCTTTTTTTGAGGAACTGCATGTGTTTAGTATTAATTCTGATTTTAGGAATGCTGAGCCTTACCAAGGCGTGACTCTCTCTGTATCCTGTAAAGCTGTGGCACACATCCTTGTGTCAGTGCTGTTGGCCACATCTTTGTCTGTGTGTCTCCAAAAAGCAGTTGTTTTATTGGACAAGTGGAGTTAGAGCTGACAGTCAGTTCTGCTGTATTTCTGCCTGCCTGTTGCATGGTAACTTTCCCACCACATCCAGACCTGCAGGTAACACTGGAAACATCTGTATTGATGCTGAAGGAAGGTAAAAGGACTAGAAAGCCTGTCTGACTGAAATCAGTGACTGGTGGGATGTGCCTGTGGTACCACGCTTGAGGAGAGGCAAGAGGCAGAGTTGGGGGGGCAAGGTTGGTTCACAGATAGATTTTGGGTGTTTTTGTTTTTTTTTTTTAAGCCAGAACAATCCAACTCCTCTAGATTAAAACATTCTGTGGGAACATAATGATTTCAGTGGTGTTTTTTGTTAGAAAATGTCCAGGTGGCCCACCTGCTTCATTTCCTGCCATCTCATCAGTCAAGGGCTTCTGGGGTGTGTTTGCTGAGCCTGGGCTCAGAGGCACTGAAATGTGAGACCTGCCACGGCTAAACAATGTGATTTCTACTTGTGTGCAGCCTCTACAATCCTTGCCCTACTTGGATATCTCCTGTGTTTTGGTTTTTTTTTTTTTTCCTTTTAACCTTTAAAATTATTGTGCATTTGAAGGTCAGGACTAATAATGTTTTATGGAATGCTGCATCTCTGGTTTCCTGGCTGAGGAAACATGAGTGCAAGGGGCTTCCACTGCAGTGAACTTTTGTAAGGAAGATATCATCTACCTTTGATGAAATCCAGGATGAAATCGCTTTCTAATAATGTTTCAAACTAGAGAAAGAACACAGAAAAGAAACAGAAAATGCAGGGGAAGTCCATCAAAACAGTGTGGGGGGAAGGACAGGGTGCAAGCATGAAAAAGAGACAACCAAAACCAGCACAAACCACTTGCAAGCCCATTTGTGGACACAAAACCTGTTTGAGTTTCTGGGGCTTGTTGTGATCATAGGAACTGGTCCCAAGCATGGATAAATCAGGCCAGCCCTGGCTCCTGGCAGGAATCTCTCTCGTGATGTTCTCTGGTTGGGTGTGGATATGACCTTTGCCTGTGTTATCCAGGGTGGGCTATTTCTGCTTAAACCAAGGCTTGTATAAAGTCCAAGGAAAACTCTGGAGTTTTTTTCTGAATTAGAAGCATTCAGTAAGTTTGTAACGGGCCTTGAAACTTGTGATTTTGGGTAGCTGTTCTCTTTTGCTTTCCCTTAAAAACACCAAAAGACAGGATCCCACATGTCTACATCTAGGTAGGAATGTCTGGCAGTTGCTTTTTAGAAGGAAACTTCTTCCTTTTTGTTTTTTTGGGAGGTTTTTTCCCTTTGCAAATGCTTGTTTTTCTGTACCACTCCAGATGTCTCATTTGGGGCATCATGGGCTGTGCAGCTGCCAGTTCATTTCTTCTGTGGCTGCTGAGGATCTGGAGTGGAGTTATGACACTTTCCTCACAGGCTGTAGCTGTCATAGCATCTCCAGGACAAATCTTAAAATTCTTGCATATGAAAACCAGGTTTTGCTGTAGGAGTCCACTGGTGGAATTGTACTGCTGCTCTCATGCTCCATGTGTGCTGGCTCTTCCAGGTGTTTGTAACTAAACAAAGCTGTTTGGTTTAGGTGTTTGGATGCTCAGAGGGTCTCTAAAGGTCAAAGAGCTGGTAATCACTTTCCTCTGACTGCCAGGATATCTGAAATACTTTGTACATCTCCTGTTTGATCATTGTCTGAATTGAAACTTTACAGTGGAAAGGGAGTAGGGAAGACTTGGGGGGGGGATTGTGCATTGGAGAAGGTGCTCTGAGTTTCCTTTTAGACCTTTCAGGCGTAAAGGGACACACAACACTCTGCTTTTGCAACAATTCTGTCACAGGTCACAAAATTCGGCTGGTGGAGAGATTTCGGGTCCGAGGAAGGGGATGAAGGGAAGATGTGTGTACTGATGGCGAGTATCAGGAGCAGTGTCTATTCCTGCTCCCTTGTTCTCAGGCCAGCACTGTCCTGGTCTTCTGTCTGCCCAGGTCTCTCCTGCTTTTAAAGAAAAATCTAAAACCCAAACCAGAAACCAGTACATTGATTGTTCCCTAACTGTGTGATGGCACAGAGAGATGGTGATAAAAAGTGTGTCTTGGAAATAAGGAAATGAGGCTTGCCTTGGGGTGGAGGTAGGCATTAGTCACACCACTGCTTGTGTTCTGCTGAATAAAGGTCATGGAAAGGTTTGTAGGGGGAAGTCTTATGGTTTTTTGTCTTCATGAGCAAAATTCCAGCCAGCGTTGCTGCAACCTGAGGGGCATCTTCAGCGTCTTTGTGGAAACATCCCATCCCCTCTGCTCTGTGCCAAGATTCCCAGGGGCTTAGACCTCCCAACAAACTCAGGGAGTTCCTTAAATCCCTGTAAATCAGAGCTCTATTAGGAAGCAGAAGGGGAATAAACCACCAAGAGGCTTTCCTCCTTTTTTCCAAAGTCTGTGTGTGCTATAAATTGAATACTCCCCCTGCCCCTGAGACCTGGGGAAACCAAACTCTTAAAATGCATAGTAAACGGTTAGTAATTGTTTCAAACAGCCAACTAAAAATGCTTTTTATTAGGAGGCTTGGGCTCTCTTTCATATGTGAAGCTGCCTGTTCATTTTGGCAGTGAAGGCTGCTTTTATGCCTCCCTGGGGATGGTGGTAAAACTTTCAGCAGCTTAGGCACAGAAACCAGCCCTTTGTGGAACTGGAGGCGAGAAACCAGAAGTTGTTCTGCAGATTTCCCAGTCCCCTGCAGCTTCCTTTCAGATTTTGCTGATTAATCCACTTTTGTTCAGGACAAGGAGAGGTGAAGTGCAGGGATGGGACAGACTTGGAAGGGCAGTTGCTGTCTGTGGCTTGGTAGGCTCCTCAGTGATTTTTTCTGACATTCAGCTGTTGGGTGCAATAACAGGGATTCAGCATGTTTCACACAGTTGCACTGAAAGATGGACAAGAGCTGGATTTATTCTCATTGCCACTGTGAGCAGGAGAGCAGAAGTCCCTGCTAATCCTGTCCCAAGGTGGCAGCAGAAATGCCAGCACCTGCTGAGGCTGATCAAGGGGAGCAGGGGACACAGAGGGACACGGGGAGCTGGCCGTGTGTCCCTGGGGCTGCAGGAGCAGAGAGCTGTTCTGCATCCTCCCCTGGCAGTGATTACCCTTAGGGGTTTGTCCTTCAGCGGCAGCCTCAATGCAACAGATGCTGGAGTTTAATTCATCTGTCTGTCCCTCTGGAGTTCTTGAGGCTCCCTCCTGCCAGCAGCACAGCGCCAACACATCCTGCAGGATCACTGAGTGCTTTGGAAGGCTTTGGATGCCCTCCCCAGTGGCTCCTGGTTGGAACTCTGCTGGCTGAGAATTTCAGGCTTTCTGTGCTGATAAGCACTGATCCCCAAGAGAACACTGCATTTCACCTGAGTTTGTGGAGAAGGCTTCCAAAATTGGGTGGTAAAACTGAGATTGTAAGTGTGTAGTTTAAATTGAAGTGTATAATATCACATGGTAGAAAAAAATTAAATTTAAGGTTTTAGAATATATAAATAATACATAAAACAAAATAAAAACATAAAACATACATAAAACAAAATAAAAAAATTAAAACAAAAGCTAGTCCTTCTTCTTCACCTTCTTCTTCATAAGTTTAAGTAGTATTGTATAATTAAAAAAAGAAGTCCACATTACAAGCCACAAGTAGTTATTAGGTTAAAAGTAAAAATAATTTAAATATAATTTCTTAATTAAACAGTTTAGCCTTAAAAAGCCTTGGTAAAGAAGAAAATACAACTCCATTTTTAGTATATTAAAGCACTATAAACCCCATAATTTATAAGACTATAATGTAAATAAAAGTTAATAAACACCTAAATCCAAAGAAGAAATACCATCTCGCACATTTAACCTTAATAAAAAAAACAAACAAGCAGAAAAAACAAACAAACAAACAAACAAAAAATCCACAGTTCTTGACAAGTTTGTGCCCTTCTTCCACCGGGCAGCACTGACAGAACAAGAGGACACAGTCTCAAGCTACATCAGGGAAGGTATAGGTTGGATATCAGGAAAAAAATTTCACCAAAAGAATAATAAAGTACTGGAATGCTCTTCCCAGGGAGGTGGTAGAATCACCACCTCTGGATGTGTTTACAAGAAGACTGGCCATGGCACTTGGTGCTATGGTCTGGTTGAGGTGTTGGGGCTTGTGTTGGACTCGATGATCTCAGAGGTCTCTTCCAAGCTCGTTATTCTGTGATTCTTTGCAGATCACCGGCGTTATCCTGCTGGCTGTGGGAGTCTGGGGCAAGCTGACCCTTGGCACCTACATCTCCCTGATTGCTGAGAACTCCACCAATGCCCCCTACGTGCTCATCGGGACGGGCACCACCATCATCGTCTTCGGCCTCTTCGGCTGCTTTGCCACCTGCCGGGGCAGCCCATGGATGCTGAAGCTGGTGAGCAAACCCCAGTGCCTGAGAAGGGTTTTGGGGTCACTTGGGATTCCCCCCACTGCCACTGCAACGGGTGATAATTAGTAGTGACTCCATGATTCACGGAAGCCTGATCAATCTCTTTATTATTATTATCATTATTAAGAAACCCATTCCTTTCATAGACAGTTATGATACAGCTGGACCTAACTGGTCCTTTAATTAAAACACCATCACCATTGGCTAATTAAGAACCCACCCTTTAGTAAACAAATCTCTATAACAACACTCCACATGTTCACAACAACAGGTGCAGCAGGTTAAGATAAGAATTGTTTATCATTTTTTTCTCTGATCTTCTCACAGCCTTTCCCAGAATGATGCCTGGGGAAGTTGTGCCTGTCACTCTCTGTGACCAGAGAGCTGCTGCCACACCCTGACAGATGTTGTTGAAACTTTTTTGGCACATAAGCTAGATTTTTATTAATCATTATTTTCAACATTTGTGCCTTTTGGATAAAGGGGAAAAAACCTTCACCAAAACCAGTTTTTGATTGACTGTGACTGAATTTTGCTACACGTGGCACATAGGCCCAAGTGTTTGGAGCAGGGTGGTGCTGCTGAATTGCTCTGTGAGTTGTTCTACAATCATTCTGGTTTTCTGTGAGCCACACAGATAAATATATTTACAATCTGAAAGATGCCCAAAACATCATAAATCTGAAATTCTTTCAAACTGTATTTTAAAGGGTCAGTTTAATACCCTGATGTGAAATTATGGAACTAATAGTTGGAACCTCATGAAAGCACACCAGCCCTTCTTTTTCTCCTAACATTCACTAGAATAGAACAATTCAAGCCAAAAAGCAGAGCATTTATAGTTTGTTTGGGCTCACCTCAAAAGCAGCAGGGGCTGGAGGTGCACTGAGCAGAGGGGAAGATTTTGTCCCTCAGTCCACTTTAACCTCTCTCTGTATGAGTTTCTCTGTTCTGAGTTTTCCAGCCTACCTTAAAATTAAAAATAACTGCATGTTAAACAAACTTACATGATAAAC
This sequence comes from Geospiza fortis, assembly GCF_000277835.1. NCBI lineage: Eukaryota > Metazoa > Chordata > Aves > Passeriformes > Thraupidae > Geospiza > Geospiza fortis. Next base: position 2,154,824 of record NW_005054374.1, read on the forward strand.
TGTGTTTCTAGGCATGTTTAGGAGCAAAATGCTGCATGAGGAATGATTTGAAGGGTAGAAATAGCACTTGTGAAGCACTGAACTAGTGAGAAAGGGCTTGACAGTGCAATGCATCTCCTGCTACAGTATTTTGGGACTGGTTTTCTAAGGAGATGGGATGATATTTCTCCAGTTTTAACTGCTTCTTTAAAACAGAAAGGACATGTTAAAGGGAGTTAATTTCCTCAAATGATGGCAGGGAGGGGGAGAGGGAGCAGCTGCAATTCCATCAGCTGGTGGCCAGCTGGCAGGAACCTCACTGCTGTCTCTTGCTGGTGATGGGCTGTCAGGGCGTGTGCAGAGGCTTGCTGGAGTCACTGCAGCCCAGATGGGAAAGGGATAAAGGTGAATGATGATATAAATCCATAGGAAATCAGGCTCTGCTGGCTGCTCCATAACTTTCTTAAAGCCATGCCACTAACACTGGCATATGCTGTTCCAAGCACGTGGGTTTATTTTCATTGTATGTATAAGAAATATTTCTAAACTTCTTTTCTCTCCTGAACAGACAGTGTTTTGACAGCTGCATTAATTGGACACATTTTTTCTAGTTCTGCTTTCACCATTGTGCTCCTTTTCCCAACAACCCTTCATGAAAGCTATGTTTCCCTTTCTCCACTAAATCCTGCTAGGACTGAATTTAATTGAAAATATTTCCTTTCTTAATTAACTGTTACTTAGCAGGTGGAGTAAAAAGGTAATTTTTCCTCCAGAAAATTAAGCCCCAACTTCAAATTTTACTATCCCACTTTGCAATTTTTCTTTACCTTCTTTATTTCTGCTTAAATATATTTTTAGTACTTGGTGAGTGCCTACAGTGAAAGCACTGTTTTCAAGGTTTATTTAGCTCCTGATCCAAATGCTGCACCTAAAGCCAAATATGGACCTTGGCTCAGCAAAGTATTTGGAGCATATGTCTGGTGTTACTGTGAGAATATTTCCAGTGAAGGCAATGTTTCAGTTCATTCATTGGAGAAACTTCAGGAACCAGGCAGCAAATCCCAATCTGGCAGTGAGATAGATAAACACAAACAAAAACACCTGGTTAGCAGAGCACCATGCAAACAGGAAGGGTCTGTTTGTGTTCCTTATTGCAAGATCAGAACCTGAGTGACTTGGATTCCCCTCTGGCACGTGAGTGTGTTTTAATTTATACAAGAATGCTGAGAAACGTGGGAACAGAAATGTCAGAAAAGGCAGTAATTAAGCAATATACATCAGCTGTGAGTTGTATAAACACGTGTGTTACATTCAGGTCATAACCCGTGTATCTCCTCCAAAAGACATTTGGTTTCTTAACGTCTTTGAAGGTGCCTAGAGGGGAAAGTTACATTTCATGTGATAATATCTGTGCTGAGACAAAAGCCTGTCGTGCTCTGACTTCTCTTGCCTCCTGCCTTTCCAGTATGCCATGTTCTTGTCCCTGGTGTTCCTGGCTGAGCTGGTGGCTGGCATTTCAGGGTTTGTCTTTCGCCACGAGGTAGGTGGAAATGTGCTGAGCTGGAAGGTGGGAGGTGAAATGTTTGCAGCTGGAGGAGTTCCCTGGAGCATGGAGAACGTGCAGGGCACTGAGCTTGGCTCCAGCACATCTCCAGGGATGGGGCTGCTGTGACACAATAACCTGTACAGCTCCTGAAAACCAGTGCCATTCCAAATGAGGGGATTTAGCCAAAGCTCTTGCCCTCAGCTGCCTGGTGATTTACTCTGGAGCTATCAGGTTTTTTGTGTCCACCATGGAAGATCTTCTTTACTCTTTTACATATGCTGAAGGCTGCAAAACAGATTAAATGCTTTTCTTGAACACAGCTTTTTCAGCCAGGCAAATGCTGGTTTATGTAAGGCAGAGAAAACTTCTGCATCACACCAGACTTGCTGCTTTGTAAATCTTTTTCTTCTTGGGGGGGCTGGGGGGGTAGAGAGGGGGTGGGGAGGAAGTGGGATGGGATTTCATTTCTATCTTGAGAATAAAGAGAGATTAGAAGTAGAGTGAGGGGGAAACTGGGACAGGAAGAAGCTTTAAAAAAGCGTGATGGTCTAGATTTGTAGTAACACTCCTGCTTTATCCACTGTAACCATGTCGGTCTCTGGCTGTAAGTCCATGGACCTACATGCCACTGGTGCTGAGCCAGAGCAGCCCCAGGGACCCTCCCTGTCTCTTCACTTTGTATGAGCTGGTTTTCCAGCTTTTTTTACATGACATTTCCATTGCTATAGAGTTTTCTGCTGCTCACCCTTGCAAGCAGTGGATTGTTTTTAATGAGGTCCTGAGGTGCCTGTCCAGCTGCTGAGGATTCCCATTTCATCCCACCTAACCTGCAGCAGCCCCAGTGACTGCTCCCTTTTGGGAGAGGTAGTCTCCTGTGAAGGCCACAGCCATGTGGGTTGCTCACATCATCTGCTTCCCAGCCCCTTTCCCACCCAAAGTGCCATTCCTGATTATGTGCTTGACATTTTCCACCTGAGGGACCTCTTCTTCCTTATCCAAATCCTTTTGGTGCTGGGGATGCCTGGTCAGGAGATTCATGTCTTAGTTTGGTGCCACTGGGTTGTGTCCCCAGGGTGTTTGCACAGGCTTTGGCTCCCACCTGGCATCCATGAGCAGGGGGAAGCATCCAGTCTCCTTCAGACTTAGTGCTGGAACAAAGTGTTCGGGTGGAAAATCATAAAATGATACCTTTTTGATAGGTTAAGTCATTTTACAGTATTTTTTTAAACATCAGTTTGCTGGAGTAGTCTTGTTTCTGTGTCTGATATCCCACTGGAAAAATGGCATAAATTATTCCTGATAGTTAAGATGGAGCTCTGCCAGCTCTAAAAACACCCTTAAAAACAACTGGGAAGAGCTAGTTTGGGTGTCTTGTTAGGAAATTTGCTTCCTGCAAAAACTGCTTCAGATGTTGTGCTGCTTGTTGCTCATGTGGGCTGGTTTTTTTTCCCTCACCCTCACAGATCAAGGATACTTTCCTTAGGACATACACCGAGGCAATCCAGAATTACAACAAGAACGATGAGCGGAGCCATGCAGTGGATAACGTACAGGAAAGTGTAAGTCTCAAATTGGGTACCAAAATTAGACAATAGAGAAAGCACAGATTTAATCCCAGAATGTGAAGTTTTCATGGCTCAATCTCCAAGTGTAATTTGCAAACAAAATCAGGGGCTGGCAAGACTGATCTAAAGGAAATGCTTGCCCAGGATTCCTAAATTTTAGTGAAAAAACTGTCTGATAAAGGCAAGGCCTGTCCCACTGGCTTGTTGTTGGTCCCAGATCTTGAATTAGGTTTATGGGGCAGGTCTATTCCTAAAGAACACACCTTGTTCCTAAGGGAATTTGCCAGTAAGATCATAAAATGTTTTAAATTTGAGCTGGATGAGACAGAGTTTTATAATCTTGTATCCTGCAGCACTGACAAACTGCAGCAATTCTCTTCACAAGTACAGTGAGAGGTTGGCAAAGGAGACCTGGTGAGTTAAGGAGAAAAACTGGGTATCTTTTCCCCAGAGGAAAATGGAGGGGAAAACTGCTGAGGTTGGCAGTGAAAGCTGTGCTGGAGGGATGGAGTAGGAGCTTGGTGGAGAAGAGCCTCTGTGACCCTCAGGGTGGCAGCAGGGCAGTGGGAATTGCTTTGACTTCCAGCAGCACACAGGGCAGGAGCAAATGCCACAGCACAGCCAAACCAGCTGGGGATGCCACCCACAAGAGACCAAACCCACCAACTACAACACAGAGTGATAAAATTCACATTTAAATTCCCACCGGAAGCTCTGCCCTAGCAAGAAGCTGTTCCTTCAGTTTGCAATACATTCCACGAGCCAATTTCTTTTCCATATGATTGTGGCTCTATGAATGGCTGAAATGTCAGTGATTGTATTGATGACTTCCAGACCTTTAGAAATTACAGCTCTTGTGTTGGACCCTTCAGCATGGTTAAAACTGTGCTCTAACCTGGCTTCTCCTGGTTAGCAGATTCCTGCAGTGCTCCAAGCTGAGTATATTCTGCTGTCAAATTGTCTGTTTGCATATGTTAACCTGTATTTTAAATGTTTGATTCCTTGGAGTTGACCAAATGAAATAGTTCTGAGTAGTTTTTCAGTGTTTCTGTTGTAGCAGAATGTTTATTTCATTCATAGTTCTCTCTTTACAAGAACTGCATTTATAAGCCCTTTCCTTGCAGAAAATTCAGCACATACTCCATGCTTTTGAGTCTCTGACTTCTAGCTTAGGATCTAAATCAGAACATCCTTCCCAATTTAGGGTTTTCTAGCTGACTTCCTAGATACACCCTGTGAACATATGGTCTCTTTCTATTCACAGCTCAGTGAATTGTCCTAGAAATTATTTTGGTGAGTTAGAGAGGCTTCACCTTATGCATTTGTACTAGTTTGAACCTGTATGTGTTACATGCAATTCTGTGTAATGCTTTGAGGCCTTGAATTTACAGGGTCATCTTTAATCAAATAAAAAAGTAAAGAAAACAACAACAACAACAAAAAATCCCCAACAGATTGTCAACTAAAAAAAGATGGGTTTATGGCTGGACCTTTATCAAGTGTTACAAATAATAGTTCTGCTCATAAAATAACTTTTTTTAGTAGGTCATCTGCTCCCATGTTCTGTAAGTTACATCCCTGGTACTTTTGTAATTCATGGGGCAGGGGTGGTATCTGCTTTTCAAAACTTGAGGTGCCCTGTCATTATTTTGATTATGAGCTTATGCAGTGGGCCGAGATGATTCTGATCTAGTTTTAATTCTGGTTTGTTTGTTTGTCTGTGTGTTTTAAACCTGCCTCTTACCCCTCCCAGCTGAGCTGCTGTGGCATTCAGAGCTACACCAACTGGAGCACCAGCCCTTACTTCTTCAAGCACGGCATCCCTACGAGCTGTTGCATGAACTCCAGTGACTGTAACACTCAGGATCTGCGCAACATGACCGTGGCTGCCACTAAAGTGAACCAGAAGGTACCAGTAACTTGTGCCAGAGGCACTTGTGACACCACCCAGCACCCCAGGGGAGTGTGTGCCTGCTTGCACTTGCGTTTCATTTCAAATGGTTGGTTGATAACGTGCAAGTCAGGCTGGAGTGATGGTAAGGATGGGCTTGGTCCTGCACTTGCTTCATTTTCTTTGAGCTGCCCTTTCTCAAATCCAATCCCAGATGCAGCAGTTCTGAGGAAAAACAGGTGTGGGGTATTTTTGGGGTCCCCCGTGGCAGGAAGGAAATGATGGATCTGATTCCATGTTCTTAGAAGGCTAATTTATTATTTTATGATATTATATTATATTGAAGAATGCTATACTGAAACTCTACTAAAGAATAGAGAAAGGATACTTACAGAAGGCTAAAAGATAATAATAATAAACTCATGACTTTCTCCTCAGAGTCCAACACAGCCTGACCATGATTGGTCATTAAGCCAAAATAATTCACATGAAACCAAACAATCACCTGTTGGATAAACAATCTCCAACCACATTCCAAAGCAGCAAAACACAGGAGAAGCAAATCAGATAATATTGTTTTCCTTTTTCTCTGAGGCTTCTCACCTTCCCAGGAGAGAAATCATGGGCAAAGAGGATTTTTCAGAAAATATGATGGTGACACAAGTGATTGACAGTAAATGCTGTGGTTGGTGGGTACATTTATTGTGAGTTAAAGTCTTTGAAGATGTAGGACTGCAAGCACAGCCCAGCCAAAGTGACCTTTTCCCTGAGGCCACCTGGAGGAGCAGGTTGGGAAGACAGAAATAGGATTGAGAAGGCAAGCAGGGAGAACAGGAAGAAAATGAATAATTAGAGAATAAAAATACAGAAAACGCTAAGAAAGGGAAGAAAAAAGAGAAAATAATGCAGCATCTATGCATTAGACATTGTGCTGAAGAAGTGCTACTCAAGTTATTGCTTCAAGTGCTAGTGTTTCATCAGTTCTTTCTCACTTGAGATTTGCAAGAGTGGGAATAGTTTGTTGGTAAGAGGAATGATATTGTGGCTAAATCACCATTCTAAGTAGCAGCACAGCTTAGTCAGACTTAAGGATTATTTTCTTTTCTGCTTTTATTTTCAGAGATCTATTTAAAAAATAAATAGAAGCCCTGAGGACAACAGGGGAAATATGGAAATGCCTCTGTCTCTTCTGTTTCTGCCTTTTTCACCTCAGTCACCTGTGACTCAGAAAGTTGGGCTGGTGGCTGAGCACAGCCTGAAACATCTTTGACAACCAGTCAAGTAGACAACATTTACTGGCATCTATTGTAAAAGGGATGCTAGAGGATTATTTTCCACTAAGCCTTTCTTTTTTTTTTTTTTTTTTGCAATGGCTTAATGAGAGCCACTTGTTGCAGATGTGTGGAATGTTGGTGATGTTGGTGGTGTCCATTGGTTGAGTAAGTCACAGTCCCCACCAGCAGAGTGATCTTGCCTGAGCATGGAGGGTGAGCCATGACTGAGGGATCAGTGAGTGCTTGGCCAGGGCTGGTAACACATTTCCAGCCATTCTTGCTCCTTGCTCTCCTGTCAAATGCACAAGTCACCCAACAGAAAAGCACTGTTCATTCTTCAGGAAATAGCTGAAGAAATCACTTGATTTAATTACCTAGAGGAAATTTAGATGTTTGGAAGTTCATGTGGTTTTGTCTCATTTTCTGACATAGCCATTGAAAATCAAAAGTTGCAGATTTGTGTTCATCAGTTGTTAGACCTTGAGTTTTCCCAGATATTTGAGCAAAGTGGGATGCTTCTGAAAGGTGCATGGGATTAAAAAGCAAGGAGAAAATGTTGTTTAGCCCTGTCCTTTCACTTCAGATAGTACCAAACACCATTGCCTCTGACCTGAGCCCCTTGCTCATCTTGGAAACAGGCCCTTTGCTCTCTGAGTGTTGGAGAAAAAGGAAAATATTTATTGCCTGTGTTGTGGAAGATCCATCTCACCATGACTCTGGACAAGTATATTTGGATTACATCTTTAGGTGGATCTTGCAAAACTATCAGAAAAATGAGTTCTCTATGAGCTAATCAAATTACTAGCAGTTTCTGAGGACTAATAGTGAATTAACCAGAGAGGATTAAACTAATAATATAATTACAGGACTAAAAGACAGCATTTCTGGATTTGCTTTGCTAGTTCTGACTCCAACTTGCTTAGTGACCTTGGGTTAATTATTTGGGCTCTCTGTTTCTTCGTCTCAGACAGCACTAAGTCACATACCTAACTTTAAGGGCTGTCATTAGGATTAGCTAATTAATGTTCATCTAGTGCTTTTAATCACAGTTCTTTACCAAGAAACCTCAAGAACTATTTCTCTCTAAAATCTTAAGAAAGGAACAGATGCATGGAGTCGAGAAAGATCAGATCCTTTGTAAACTGTCCCTTCTGTGCTCTGGATCTCTGCTCAGCACCCAGAGGTGCTTCACTCACTTCTGTCCTGTCCTGCACCAGTGGGTGCTGCCCTTGCACAGTAAGGATTGAGCAACTGAGCCGCATGTAAGCAATGTTCTTCAGAAAACAGATTATTGTGGCTTGGGAAAACAGATTCTTCAAGTGAGGAGGGTGATCACAACTCTGCCGTTGCATGTTTTGTTGACAAGATCTTCTGTCTCCCTTAAATTACCGCTGTGCTTCAGTGTTGCATCTCTTGAAGGCTCTCTAACAGAACTGGTTTCAGAAGAGCTGGGAGAGCATTAAGCCATGTCAGACAGAATGAAAATGCTGCTTGAGAAACCTAATCTCATTGCATAACATGTAAGACACACAAACTATAGTTGCTTGATGGGTTAAATAAGCAAGCTTGAATCAGACTTACTATACACTGTGGTAAAACAGAGTTGATATGTACACATAAACATTTCAGAAATTAATCAGGACCAGCTGTACTACTATTAGGTTCAGTACTTCATTACTCTCAGGATTAAATGTCTTGTGATGTTATAAAAGAAGTTAAAGAAATGGTACAATTTATTTAATGAGTGCCCTGTCTGAAATAAAGAACATTGTTTGCCCTTCTTGCTGTTATTTTTTACAAGCACCTGATGCTCTGAGGCCATCAAGAGTTCCTACAGTGCTTGCAGAATGAGGGGTGTGTGGATGTGGGTGAAATGTGCAGACATTTCTCTCTTATGGGACAGGAGTCCAAGCTGGGAAAGACAACTGACTGTTATTTCTGAGTTTTCCAATTTCTGATCAAGTGGATAACGCTATAATGTAAAAAACTCCTCAGGACTGGCCTTCAGCCAGGGTGTTGGTCATTTGAGGAAGGTGGCAAAAGGGGCTGAGTAGTGACTTTGGATTGTGGGGACAGATGAGTTAATATGAAAGAAAAAAGAGATGTGCAGTGGTTTTGGTGCCATGTTTCTTTTTTTCTTCCCGTATCAAGTCACATGTTTAGATTAAATTAGGCACCACAAAGTAGGAGATAACTTCAAATGCTTTTTTGAGGAGTCAAATAGGTGAGGGGAGAAACTGGGCAAATATTATTATACTGAGGAGGAACATCTCAAAAAAGTCTATCCAAGAGAAGGGCAGATATTGCACATGAATCCTTTGGCCCCAGTCTGAGCTGTGAATTGAGGCCTGAAAAAGAAAGTCAGCAGACAGAAAATTCAGTTTGGGGAGCAGGACAGGGAATTTTATGTCCAAGGGCAAATGAATCAAGAAAATTCATACAAAACCCCTGATAACTTTGTTACATGGTTTAAAGTTACATGCTGTTCAGTGCCTTGCCTGGTGTCCTTTGATGGGTAAAGGCAAGCAGAATGCCTCAAGGGACACTTTATTAAATATCTAGAGTATTAGGAAATCAGCATCATTTATTCATTTTTGACATCTGTATTGCATTATAACATTGCTGTATTGTTACTGGTTTGGTTTCAGGTCAAAGCTATATTGTTTTTTAACTGAGTTTTTTTAAAAAGACCCATAAAAATGAGTGCAACATCACATTTAGATTTTAAAAGTATTGAAATGCATTCGTTTCTAAAAGTAATTGGTTTTGCCACAACTCCACATCATTCACTCAGAATTGCTGTTTTAGAAAAAAAGGTGACACTGTTGGAAATGACAGCAGAAATACTGTCTAGCCAGAGTTCATTCTAAATGAGAAATTTGTATGTATGCATTCATGGCAGGGAAGGTCAGTACAAAGAATGATGATGTTTGTTTTCCAGGGCTGTTATGACTTGGTGACCAGTTTTATGGAGACAAATATGGGAATCATAGCTGGAGTGGCTTTTGGGATTGCATTCTCACAGGTATGTGCATAAACACTCCCCTTCCCCCCTTTTCTTTTCCCCTCTTTTTCTTTACCTGGACTTCAAGGAAGGAAGGATTATGGAAAGGGACTGAACTCAGCATGCTCATTAGTCCTGAGGTCATCTGTTCATTGATTTTCTTTTTTTCAACTTAAATGAAGTTTCTCCTTGGGAATATCAGTTACGGTTGAGCTAATGACTAGCTCAAGGAAAACAACTTGTCCCTGCACTGGGTCAAATAGAGGTTAACCCAATAAAACATTGGCTTAAATGGAGCATAAATGCTAAGAAGACAAATAGCTTATCCATTGTTTGGGTAGGCTTCTATCTTCTAAGTACTCTTATTTGTTCTTAAAAGACTCAAGAATTCAAAGGAGTGCACCCTCAGGCCTCCCCATCCTGGACCTGGGGCCTGGAGAGGACACTTTGTGACCAATTTGATTTATTTTCCCTTTAACGCTGAACAGTGAGAAATGTTAAATCTACCAAAATCAGATTGTTAAACCAACTCCTTGTCTGCACCAAAAGGAGTGTGGCACCAAGAGGAGAGCTAAGCAGGGGTTTTCTGCTCCATGATGTCCAAACTGAATCTATGTAGACAGGAACTGGGGAAAGTATAGCTCTGGTCAGATTGTTCTGATCAAGAATGGGCAGGAAAACACCTGCATCTTTCAACAAAATGCTCCTTTATACCACTCACTTCGTGTGTCACAGCAGGGACTCTGCTGGAAACATTCAAAAATGAGAGAGAGGGAAATATGCACAATCAAAACTGTCCCCAAGCCATGTGGGAAACGGCCCCCACATCCTCTCCATCAGCCTGCACACAGCCTGAGGGAGCCCTAAAATTGTCTGGGCTCAGTCTGGCTGCCTGCCCTGCCTTGGGCATGTCTGGAAGCCTGATGCCCTGTGGCCCAGGTGTTGGATGTGAGCAGCCCATGGTTTGGTGTGGGTGGAAATGTTGGTTCACCACAACAGCAGCTGCCCAGAGCATGTGCCTGCGTGTCAGGGATCCAGAAAAGGTGAACAATCTGGAGCTGTTTGTGCATGGACAAGGGGAGGTCAGGGTGTTTTTAATAAGCTATTCTAATTCTTGTTGAATGGTGACAGCATTGATATTCTTCTCCAGCCTTGATTAGGGTTTGATTGCTGCTACAGGACTCCAGGCTCTGGTTTCAGTTTTGGTTCTAGGTAGCCAGAAGGCTGTAAAGCATCGTTTTAAATGCCTCCTGTAAAGCTATCCAAAAGAAAAATGAGACTAGTAGAATTGTAAAATATGCTGCTGGGGGGAAAAGTCAGGACCAATACTGCCTGAAAGCATTTAATGGGTGTTTCATGGCAGGCTGCAGGCAGCTAGGGCTGCAAGGCATTTAGTCCCTGTGACTGAGGGGAAAAATGAGGTTTTGCTGTGGTGTTGGCATCTCACACTGCTGGTGGCACCAGGAGCCCTGCTGCCAGGTGGGGATGTCACTGCCCAGAGCAGGCATTGGGCTCTGGCACTGTGAGGACATGCCCAGCTGCTTGGGGTGTTAGCAGACTTCTAAAAAAGAGAAGAGAGAGGCTGCAGAGAGGAAAAAACAGCTCTCCCAGGCTCTGAAGAATAGAAGGTGGCCAGTTTTAATTCACTGAGTAATCTGTTTTGCCGGGCCCAGTTAGGGACAGTGTTTACAAATTGATTTCAGGTGAAGGTGGCTGGCAGAAATGCCAGGCAGGGCTCCAGCTGCAGGCGAGGTTTTGCTGTTCCTATCGCAAATAGGTTTAATCTAAATAAAAGACAAATTAAATCACGTTGCTCCTCTACAGCAAAGCATGCTCAAGGGCCTTTCCTTCACGTGATTTGTTAGGTGTTGACTAGCATGGGGAATGTGCTGATGCCCAGAAATAGGGAAAGTTGGTGTAATGGCATTGCAAATCTTACAGGCCTGGCACAGACCTCCCCATCAGAGTCAAGAGTTCTTAAAAAAACCACTGTGTTGCTGACCTTGTCTGATCTGCTCCTCGGGTTTGAAATAATAACAACAAAATAAAATTTGATGGTTTTTGGACCTGGATGCCAATGTTCACTTCCAGCTGGAATAATTTCCATTTAGCAGGTGCTCTTCAGAGCAGAAAAATTATTGCTGTGTTGTGCCCAACAGAGAATAAAATTATGCAAACTGCACAGATGATGGAGAGCTGTGCCTAGATAAAACTGCAGTGCAGGCATTGGCTGAAGGAATGCAAGAGACACTGTCTGGAGGGGTTCAGAGATTGTCAGTAGGGGAGACTCAGTGCAATGTTCACATTATTCCCTTTGTGCTGAAATCAGGCACTCTCCACGTGCTCCAGACCAGTTGTTGGGCATGTACAGGTCCCATCATTCTAAGATAAATTCCCATGCAGCCATGGACCCTCTCTACTGTCAGCATCAGTGTGGGCAGCTCTGCCTGAAGGTGGATTTGGTTCTGGTGCAGAAATCATCCACCTTGTCTGCTCCAGCTCCTCCCTGAGCACAGGGAGGCTGGGACTGGCTCAGGGGTGAGGAATGGGATCCACATCAGCATCCAATATGTGACTTGAAATCTGGTCTAAGATTGGGCTGTTTCTGAGGGCTAATCACAGTGGATTCAGTGGAGGCAGGGCCTGTGACAGAGGCACACCACAGCACAGGAGGCTGATCAAACAACTGACATGTGACACAGAAAATTCTCTCTTTTAAAATAGAGCCAGAGAACTTGCACGTTTGGAGATTTGCATTTTGAGAATATGGCAAGGTATTGAGCTAAGAAATTATTCCTGATTCCCCTCAGCTTTGGCTTACCTGATGTGCTGATGAATTCCAAGTTAGTTCAACACATTTCTATTTATAGAAATTCTCCCAAAGAATGAAAAATTATGACAATATCAAGACCCAAAATAAAATGGAAATTCAAATTGCAATTCAGTTTCTTTCTCTTCAGTATAATAAGGTGTAATAAATATGTCATGCAGAACAGCTTCCAGTCAGTGGTAACTCCTACAGAGTAAGTGTATTAAAAAGCCAGTTATTATGTGTACAGGGGGGATAAGATTGCTACAAAATGTGCTGTGGATGGTTTTTAGAGGCTAGAACTAAGATGTGCCTGAGATTGCCCCTAGAAACCATGAGAAATTCACTGCATTCTGCTTGCTGGAGTGACCTGTGGCCAGCAGGATGTTAGTACAGGAGACACACCTGAGGGGTGTGGGTTTCCTCTTGTCTAAACCAAAGAATTTGTCAGCATTTTCAAGTTTCCTGTGACAAGACCACAGTATGGAAAACTCTCTGCTTTCTATCTAATAGCTCAGAAGACCCAAGATAATCTTAGGGAAAAAAAAGGGCAGAAAAGAAAAAAGTAAGAGAGAAGACAAATGAGAACCAAGTCTGTCAGCTTAGCACTCAAAAATCAAGAGACTAAAATCAAATAAATGAATAAGTGGATAAAAGTTGAGATGGGGCATTTGAGAGGCAATGGGAGTGCAGGGAAATGAATGCAGCTCCCAGCAGGAGTTTCTTTGTGGGAATCCTTTACCACCAATTCTGGTTTTTCAAAGGAGCTGCAGGAACCTGGTGCACAATGGGATAAGGAGCTTCCTCCTGCCTGAAGAGCAGAGGAGGCAAGTGATGGAACAAATGCAGAGAGCAAGGCAGGGTGCAGAGTGCTGATTTGTGCTGCAGTCTGGGAGCCTCTAGCCTGACTGAAAAGCAGAGGACTCTAGTTCTGCTTGTAATGAAAGAGAACCGTGGAGAAAATGCAGCAGCTCAGTACAATATTGCCTCTTTTGGGCTACAGGAGGAGCAGTGCTCTTGTGGTTAAATGTGGAAGTCAACACATCAAAAAAGCACATGTTTTTATATGCATTCAAAGCATTTCTGGACTATTTATTATAGCTCTGTTATGTCCTGGTAATACTTAGAAATGCTGAATAAAATGTGTGTGCTATGGCTTGACATGCATGCCATTATTTTTGAAATACAGAGTTAAACATTATGTCACTATAAGCACTTAAATGCCTAAACCAGCCTAAGGTCAGAGCCAAGAATCAATAAGTGGGCCATAGATCATGAAGATGGATTCATGAGTAACCTGCCACTTGTCTTAGGAGTGAGCTGAGTAAAACAAAACACCATTAAATGCCTGCAGATGCTACAAAGTTTGGACACACTGATTATTAGAGTTACAGCCCACCCAGAACAGGAGAATCCCTAATTAGAGATATCTGGGGAAGTCTGCTCCAGTTGCAGGGGGAAAGAAAAGCCTGTGGTTTCCTATTTGTAGAGGCTGCAGCATCTTACCCCTTGTAAACCTAATGCAAGCAGCAGATTGTGGTGGTTGAGAAGAAAGTGGCTGTAACCTGGGTGCTTGTGGTGGGGAAAAATAAACAACTACAATGTACATTCTTGGCCATGGTAGGGAGGAATTGATTGAGGTCTGGGCTGGAATTTGCTCAGGGAAAATAATTTGGGTTAAATACACTGCAAAGTTCATCTTACTTAAAAATGCAGTAAGGCAGAGTGGTGACTTCTGAGCCCAGCCAAGAAAGGTGAAGAAAGACTGAAACTCACCACAAACACAGAAAAGTGACAATGAAGGAGGTGGGAGAGGGCCACCCTGAGCCACTCCCTCTGTTCAGCCTGTCAGAGCATGGAGAAATACATAGCACTGTCCAAAACAGAAATCTCATTCTCCCAAATTCATCTGAGCTAAAGAAACAGTGCATGAGCCAGCTGCAGGAGTGTTGTAAGAATTCCCATTAGTGCAATACAGCAGAGTGTCAGGTAACCTGTAGAATGTGGTTGGTTTTCAGCAACACCTTCAGAAGTTGATTAAATCATCCTCGCAGTGATGAGTAGAATAGGTAACAAAATGGCTAAAATGTCTTCTTGGGATCAGCTGAGATTTTTCAGGGCTGATGAGGTTTCCACCTGTGGCAAGACCACGGTATGGAAATCTCTCTGCTTTCTATATAATAGTTTAGAAGACCAAGATAATCTTAGGAAAAAAAGGGAAGAAAAGAAAAAAGTAAGAGAGAAGACAAAAGCATATTGTTTTGGCAACCAAAAACACAGCCCCTGGACCCTGGTAGCTTTGGTTTTTGTTGGAGGTTGGTCAGGAATCGATACATGTAGTTCTAACCAAGGCAGTGTCATCCTTGGTGCCAAAATCAGGGGATGCATGTGGGGAACAGGAGGGTTCAACCTGCTTTTAAATGTGACTCTGTGCCCTTTTGAAATTCCCAGAAGAGCTCTGGTGGACACTGAAACAGGAAACTGAACAAATCTCTGGCAAAGAAGCATGGCCTGACGAGGACTGGGACATCTTAGGGACAGGAAAGTGTATCTAGATTTGAGTTAACCCTGGCTTAGCCTTGCTCTGGGCTGGTGCCAGCCCAAATCAAGATGGTACAGATGTGTATTTTGATGATTGTGTTAACAGGGAGCACTGCCTGGTCTAGGGGAAGGGACACAAAATCCAGAGGAGTGAAATAGGAGGATCCAGTCTGGATGAGCAGCCAGCCAGTCATACCTAGGCATGCTCTGGATATGCTCGGGAGTTAATGAATTGACCAACCCCAATGAGAAAAGTGAGGTTGAATTATTTACAGCGTATTAACACTGTTGGCACATGAAGGAAGCACTAAGAAACTGCAATAGACAAAACATTGAAAAGATTGAGTGCTTATTGATGAGTGGAAGCCTGGGATCTGTTTTCAATAATCTGAGTGACAGCCAAGGGAATAGTGAATTACCTTTTAAAAAGTTATTTCCAGATTTACAGTGCTCATTTCTACAGTGCTGCATCTCTTATAAAGGAAGCATAACCAGTGTGGGACATCAGGAAGCTTTTCCCTGGCACAGTGATAAAGAAGTTAAAGGCACCAGCTCTCAGGGCTGAGGGGTGGTGGTGAGGAATCCACGTGGAGCAAGTGAAACACAGCCTGTAACAAGCTGATACCCCCAGCAGTTTATTCATGTACATCTGGCTTGGCCAGACATTGACAACGGGAGTAAAAAATACCAAAAAGTCATGCTGTCTGTCAAATAAATGTCAAAAATCAAGAGGAAGATCTGACAAAGACAGACAACAGGTTTAAATGCTGTTTTTCTAATTAGAGCAGTCCTTAAAATAGGGCATAAATACATTGTGCATAATAACTCCAGAACATGAATTACATGTTTACCAATCCTCTGCATTGATGTACGTAACTGAAATTCTGTTCTGTCTCTGTCTTGTCTGGAACAGTTGATCGGGATGCTGCTGGCATGCTGTCTGTCCCGGTTTATTACTGCTAACCAGTACGAGATGGTGTAACAAGGTGAGCTTTTCCCATTTTCCAGGGGGTAAAACTATAAAAGCCTCACTGTGGTATTGTGGCTGCGCTGCTTCTGCTGAAGACAGCGAGCAAGTTCTCATTCTAAGTTCTCATTCATTCATTCTGAGCGTGTTCATTGAGAATTAAGCCTTCCCATGGGCTTCTTTGCTTTGGGATTTTCATCCCAATTTTGTGTGTGGTGGGGAAAAAAAAGAAGGGTGGAGGGAATGCAGTGTTGAATTTCGTCATTTCAGTTTTCTTGGGAAGAGATGTCGGAACCCAGGAGATTCCTCTGGCTGCCCTGGAGGACTCAAGCCCCTGCCCAGGGGGCTCAGAGACTTAGCACAGAGCCCAAGACCCCTGTGCCTTTGATTTGGCCCTTGGAAAAAGAATACCTATCACTTATGTTAGACAGAGAGCTTCTACTCTAAACCAATCTAGAAGTGCCAACATCACCCAGAAGATGGAGGTTAGGAATAAGAAGGAGAAAGGCTGGACATGTCCAGATTCCTCCATCTTGCCCCCTGAACCCCCATTCTAAAAACCCCAAAAATCTATTTTTCACCCCGTGATAAATTCACGATCATTCTACTTAAACTGTCATGGTTTGTAATTCTTCATACAAGGTTGGTAACTGTTATTTCCAAGGACTAAATCAAAGGCACAGGGGTCTTCGGCTCTGTGCCAAGGTCTCTGAGCCCCCCGGGCAGGGGCTTGAGCCCTCCAGGGCAGCCAGAGGAATGTCTTGGGTTCCAACAAAGAAATTGCAAAAAACACCTGCTGTGAATACTGATATCAACCAAAGCAGCCCACGTGTTGGTTTGTTATTTTGTTTTTTGGGTTTTTCTATCCTCCCTGCTCTCCAGTCTTTCAAGAAGTGTGAAGTCCAGAGCCTGTGTGAAGACCAGGAGCTGCAGAGCTGGAGAAAGACTGCCATGAATGTTATAGCACACACTGTCTCTCGCACGCACGCACGCACGCACACCCCCACGAGCAAGCCCGTGCGCGCGCACACTCGCACCCACCCCACTCCCCAAGTGTCCCACGCCTAGTGTCCCATCCTGTGAAGTTCCACGGTGCCACCTGGAGTGTGGCCGGGTCCCCTCGGCCCCCAGAGCCAGCGCCACCCCCGGGGGACGGCACCGTCTGTATGTTCTTGGTCACACAGTAGTTGCATCGTAAGTTAACAAAGGTAACTCATTAACAGCGTTGATCGGGCTGTGCATGTAGTGACTGGAGGGCATAATTAGCCTTTCACCATGGTTAATAAGTGTTGCACACATCCATATAAACCGGTATATGAAATATATATTCTTTTTCGGTTTTTATCTTAATTTCTTGGTTTGTTTATTGCTTTACTAAGGTTTCCATCCTTTCCCCCCTTCCCCTGCGCCTGTCCCCCCTTCTCCCCAAAAACAAAGGAATCAGTAACATAACATAAAGATACTTGAAAATGATGTTAAAATGTTGTGCTTGAAGGGAACTGTTATTCCTGATGTTCTTCTACATCTTTGATTCTTACTCAGTGTTGTATGCCTAGTGCGTATCCCGGTAGGCTTTGTCTAGTGCATTTTGCCTCGGAACCTGATCCTGTGTAATACTGTTATTAAGCTGTGTTGTTGCTTACTGTGAAGGCAGAAATTTTTGCTCCCTTTATTTTTATTATGTAGCTATGAACTAATTGAACTGTGCTGTACTGCGGCCTTCATACTTTTTTCCTGTTCTTTCTTTTTGTTTTCTTTCTTTTTTGCATTGAGGTTGCAGCCACCAAGTACATTGTTGAATCAAATGGAAATAAAAACACACACACACACAGACACAAAAAAAAAATCTCAAAAAAAAATAACAGGCATATGAAATATTTTTGGGGGAAAGCAAAAGTTTAAAACCTTTTTAAAAAAAAATAGGACTTTTTTAATAATGCCTCTGTCTAGCATGCAAATGAGAATGCATTGATATTGTGAGTATTTGTGATATACGTATTAATAAATGGAACCATTACAGATTTCTAGCTGCTTCTGTCTCATTCTTTAGTTATAAGAAAACTCTTTGGGAGGGGGTGAAGTGAACATGAAACGCCTGGGCACAGCTTGGTGTGACATGTTTTTATGTGTTTTCTAACAACTAATTTGCTTGTAAAAGAGAAATGTCACTACCCTGGGAAAAGAAAAAAAAAAGAAAAGGAGAAAGAGCTGGAATTGTTTCAAAACTCCTTCTACAGCTGGTTTCACCATGTGACAAATACCCTCTGCTTTGCAAGTTTTCTTCTTGTAATTGTTAAAAATCTGCAGTGTTTAATTATCCCATCCTTAGTGCTGTGAGTGATTTTGGCATTAAGCATTTCTCTCTTGATTTTGGTGAGAAAGGAGAGAAGAGAGCTTTGGGGTTGAGGGGTAGGCTCGTGGAAAGGCAGGCAGTTATCACTTGAATGAGTGAAATGTCACAGACGTGGCAGAAAACCCATGGACGTTTAAACCTGGGAATTTTGGGCCAAGCCCTTAGCTTGGCAGTGTGGACAGAGAGGGAGACTTGAGAAGTCCTGGAGCCTTCTGGTTGTGGGAGCTGTGCCGCTGCTGGAGCCCCAGTCCTTCCTCTGTCTGTCTGTCAGACAGTGCCACTGTCTGTGGGGCTGCCCTGCCTGGTGCCTCCAGCATCAGAGCCTGGTGAACCTCTGGGTGTGCTGGCGTGGGCAGTGCACTCCCACCCACAGCTCTGCAAGGGTTCCCAGCCACAGAAACCTGCCAGCATGTCTTAAAAACCCCAGTAGCATCTTCTTTAGCTTTATTCAGAGAGCCCTTCCAGAGCAGGAAAGAGAAAGAGCTTTACAAATAGAGGAGGAATCTGGTCCCCAAATTGATCTGCCCTCAATAAAACATCTGCTGTGAGGGAGCCAGATATCTTTAGAGGTGGAGATGCCAATGCAGGTCCTGCATCTGTGCTGGGCAGCCAAGCAGGACGGTGCTGAGGACAAAGCCACTGGGCAGGTCACAGCACTCCCAATTTGCAGTCTCTTCTGAGGCTTCAGAGCAGCCACAGCCGCTTGCTGGTTGCTGGGGCTACGCCGTGCTGGAGCGATGCCCTTCTCCTGCAGGCACAGGATGTTCACAGAGAGATGTTTTTCCATGCCAGAAGGAACTGGCCCACCAGCTGCCCCAGTTTCCCTCCTCTATTCACTGCCAGGCAGGTCTCCCCTTGCCCCTCGGAGGGGAGGGAGGTGGGTGAGGCTGCCCTGCCTCCTTCAGGAGTCACCAGTGACCTTCTGGAGCACAAAAGCACCAGCCTCTCCTTGGTTTTCTTTCCTTTTTTTTTTTTCCTTTTCATTTTCCTGAAAGAAAGAGCTGTTTGTGCCAAGAGCTGTTCCTTTTGAAGATGCTGATGTTGGGTGACAGGTCAGCAGGCCCCCAAACGTGCCTGTCCCCATTCAGGAGCGCTGAGCACAGCTCAGCTTTAAGGCGTAAGCGCTGAATTAATCCATTCAGCAAAGCCCTTCAGTGCGTGGTCATTGTTTCCCTCAGCACAGCACCACTCCTGCTTTTATGGGGTAGGTGTGTTAATTGGGCTCTTGGCAGCTTCCCTGAAGAGGATCCGGCTGCTGGAGGAACTGCCAGGGGCTTCCCTGGCGGAATCCTCCTGGCCCGGGCTGGGACCACCCAGGCTGCACTGGCTGGCATCGCCCTGGCAGCCCGGGGTGGAGCTGGGGCATCCCTGCTCCCCTCCCTTCCCTTCCCTTCCCTTCCCTTCCCTTCCCTTCCCT
>NW_005054374.1:2174209-2176638 GCF_000277835.1 Geospiza fortis
CTGGCTGTCCTGAGCAGCCAAGACCCCTGCCAGGGGTCTCAGAGACCCTGGCACAGAGCCCAAAATGCCTGTGGTTTTGATTATGACCCATGGAGCAAGTTACCAACCTTAGATTAAGATCTGCAAGCCACGACAAATTAAGTAGAATGATAGTGAATTTATCACGAGGGGAAAAAGTATATTCTGGGGTTTTTAGAATGGGGGTTCAGGGGGGGCAAGATGGAGGGATCGGGGTGTGTCCTGCCTTTCTTCTTCTTGGCCTCCATCTTCTGCTGTGCTGTTGGCACTTACAGATTGGTTTAGAGTAAAAGCTCACTGTCTAACTCAGGGGATAGGTATTGGGAAGTAATTGTAAACATTGTACACGTAGTTTTTAGTATAAAGACATAACACTGCCCTGGGAGCAGGGAGGGTGCCTGGAACTGTGCTGCTGGATGGCCCTCGGCAGGGCAGGAGAAAGAATTTTATAGATAAGATACAATAAACAACCTTGAGACTGAGAAATGAAGAGCTCTGACTCCTTCTTCAAGTGCTGGGCTGGGAAAAGAGACTTTTTAACATTTCTCAGGGTCACTCTGACAAGCTAGAGACCCCAACAGCAGAGAACGGGTCGGTGTCAGCCGGGCAGGAACGAGCGGGATTTTCCTTCCAGAAGTGTTTGCCCCGGGGTCCCTCTGCTCCCTCTGTGTGAACTGAATGAGCAGCACAGGAATCTCTCTGCTCCTGCTGGGCTGGGCTGGCTCTGGCTGCTCATCCCTGCCTGAGCAAATTGTGCTCTGTGCAGTTAGTGAGCCAGCTGGGCCAGGGAAGGCTGGGCAGGTGTGGCAGTGAAAGCAGATGACTGGGCAGCCAGATAAGCCCAGGAGGGGTGGGAGGAATGGCTGGGGGTTGAGGAGAGTGATCATAGAATCATTTAGGATGCAAAACACCTTAAGATCAGTCCACCTGTTACCCCAGCACTGCCAAATCCACCTCAAAATCAGGACAACACATGAAGCAGGACTCTGGGAGGAGGAAGAAGGAGCAGCACCTTGCTTTGGTCCCAGTGAGCTGCCAGCTTGGTTTGGCTGTGGTGCACCAGCAGCCTTAGCTGATGTGTGTGCTGTCCTGAGCTGCATCCCAGGGCTGGTTTCTGCTGAGAGGACAGCATGTTGCTGTGAGGGTGATTTTTCACTGTGTCAGTGAACTGTGGCAGCTCTTGGAGGCCTTGCTGCTGCTGCTGCTGCCATCCCTGGGTCAGCATCACTGCAGAAGAGACTGGCTTTGGTACAGGACTTCAGGCTCCTGCTCCTTGGAGGACCCAGTGCAGCCCCTAAGATGATTTTGTCTTCTGTGATTCTTCCCTTGACTTCAATGGCTCATTAATATTGAAGATCATTTTAAAGCTAGGAAGTTAATTTACTGCCAGCCAAGCCCCTTGCATAAAACACCTGGCATCCCACTGGAGGCGAAGGGTTGATCAGGATGTCAAGACTCCCACCAGGGCTGAGTGAGGCCTGCTTCACTGTGAACCTGTATCACAAAAATAAAGATCCTCCTAAACATCCTGTATCCAAAAATAAAGATTTGACACAGAAATGACACTTCTCTATTTTGTAAGTAAAAGTGTTTTGCCCTCCAAATGCGTAAAGTGTGGTCAGCTTCCTGCAAGCTGTTTCTGCCAGCTTGGCCTGGTTTTGAAGTAAAAAGCTGTTGCTTTTGCCTTTTTCTTGTCACTGCACCTGTTCCTGTTGCAACCAGAAAACATTTTACTCAAAAGTCATTTCAGTTTTGTCCAGAGTGACTGGAGTGTCACTGGAGCTTGGTGTGTGCAAGCTCATGAAAAGCAAGCTGTGCTGAGGCAGCAAGTCCTAAGCTCTGGAGTCTGTTCTGCTCCCTGTAGCTGCAGTGTGGTTATTTTTCGTGTCTGGAGTTGTCTGTAGATGGCACTGAGGACTTGTTTTAGATTGTGGTCCTCCTGTGTGATCAATAACTGGGGAGTGTGTATTACAGACCCAAAATGTCCAGGCCAGGTTGGATGGGGCCCTGTGCAGCCTCATCCAAGGAGGGGGGGTGGAACAAGATGAACTCTAAGGTCATCTTGTTCCAATCCAAACCATTCTGTAATTCTGTGATTCTCTCCCTGGTGCACTGTGCAACAGTGCAATTCCAAATATTCCCAAAGCAACTACTAGATCACCTGAATGATATTTTTTATTCACCATACTTGGCCAAGACTTGCAGGAGCAGTAGATTCCAGGCAACCCCTGGAGGTATTTCCAGAATGCTTTCAGAAGGTGCCAAATGACCAACTTTTTGTTAATCCAGCCTTCTCAAAACCTCTGAGGGCACTGAAAAAAGTCATTTCTGAAAGCCCTATCTGTTCTTAAAATGCTCAACCAAGTTAAAAAACATTGATTTTATTAAAACTGTGCTTTCCAGAGGGAAAG
>NW_005054374.1:2176676-2201560 GCF_000277835.1 Geospiza fortis
TGTGCTTTATCTTTTTGAGTAGAGAATCAGAAAGTATGATGTGAGAGAAGACTGATGCCCTGTAAAACTGCTGGGGTAGCACAGGAGAAGGAAAAAGAGGAAAAAAAACCTTCTCCAGTCAGAGGGGTTGGAATTGGGAAGTAGCTCAATCTGATGGTGAGTCTGACAGTAGCTCCAAGGTCAGTGGGCTCAGCAGCTCAGCTCTGCAGCCACGGGGTCTGAGGTCTGGTCTGGAGGGGATTGTTGCCTGCCAGGACACCTCTTACATCCCCTGGGTGGTGAGAGCAGCCTTTTGTGGGAGCCTGTAGGTGTCAGACAGCTAGAAAGTACTGCAGTGCTCATCCAGGGAAATTCACAGCCAGCAGCAGCCCATGGCACCTCCTGAGGCTTTGCAGGAGCCTTTGGACCCTGGTGCTTTCCTACTCTGCCTCCCACAGGCTGACTGCACTTCTGTGGGGTTTGCTTTTAATGTAGTGTTTGTAAGTCATTGCTTCCTCAATTGCACTTGGTCGGCGCTTGTGTTGATTTTTTTTGGTATCTTCAGCCCTGTATTTAGCTGTAAATAAAAGCAAACAAATTATTATCCGGAATTTTCTTCATCTTGGAGTGCAGTGTGACCCAAAGCTCAGGTGAATGAGTTTTCCTCCCAAGGAATGGGTACCCTGGCCCAGGGATTGTTGCTGTGAGCTACTACTTTTGCTGTGTGCCCCTCCTTTTGCTGTGTGCCATTCCTTTTGCTGTGTGCCTCTCCTTTTGCTGTGTGCCCCTCCTTTTGCTGTGTGCCCCTCCTTTTCCTGTGTGTCACTCCTTTTGCTGTGTGTCACTCCTTTTGCTGTGTGCTCCTCCTTTTGCCCTCGTGCATTCCTGGTGCTGGCAGGGCCAGGGATTGCCTTGTTCCTGCAGGGGAGCTGGAATTCAGCTCTGGAGATTCCTTCTGCCCTGCCAGAGCAGAATTCTCCAAGGCCTGCCAGAATCAATGCTGTGCCTTGGGGGAGTGCAGAAAACAAGTCTCCACCTGCTTGGTGGAAGCAGGAAGGTGTAAGACCCAGAAAATCCTGGCCAGCACCAGAGCAGGCTGGAGCACTGAACTGAGCATAGGCTGGCATGGTCCACTGGTCTTTGTAATGCTGGGGTTTCCTCCCCATGCTCATCTGGAAACCCTAGCTGTTCCCAGCTCCTTTGGACTGTGCATTAAGCATTACAATATGAGAGGGAAATCAAACACAATCAAAATTATCTCTATGAGACCCATTCAATAAAATAGTTATTGGCAATTAGCACGGATTTTTTTATAAAGAAGTAATTAGCCCTCCTGCCCTGAGCATTAATGAATGCTTTTCATTGCACCCCGAGGGGTAGTCAACCCGATAATAATCCACTTCAACACAAATGTTGTTATAAAACAACATTGTTTGACAACAGAGGCAGCAGGACAGTCACAAACAGGAGGCAAGCCTGCTCTAGTGAGCACTGGAGCTGGTTGCATAAAAATGAAAGATCATTAATAATTTGCTTGGATTGGTGCTGTAGATTTGTCTTCTTACCTGTGAAGGAGATGAAGCAACTGATACAAAAAGCAGGGTCTCATTTCCCTGGGTCAGAGCTGAGAAAGCCAATGGAGATGCAGCAGTGCTGGCCACAGCCTTCTGTTGGTGGTGCCTGCAGAGCCTGCCAGGGTGGAACAGGACCTGTCTGTGTGGTGCTCTGGAGGTGGTGATTTGGTGTGACAGTGTTCACAGAGGTCCAAGGATGAGGGAAGAGATGAGAATCTGACTCCATGTTTCAGAAGGCTTGATTTACTATTTTATGATATATATTATATTAAAACTATACTAAAAGAATAGAAGAAGGGATTTCATCAGAGGGCTAGCTAAGAATAGAAAAAGAAAGAATGAATAACAGAGGCTTGGGGCTCTGACAGAGAGTCCGAGCCAGCTGGGCTGTGATTGGCCATTAATTAGAAACAACCACATGAGACCAATCACAGATCCACCTGTTGCATTCCACAGCAGCAGATAACCATTGTTTACATTTTGTTCTTGAGGCTTCTCAGCTTCTCAAGAGGAAAAATCTTAAGGAAAAGATTTTTCAGAAAATATCATAGCTACAATTTGGTGCTCTGGAGGTGATGATTTCGGTGATTTCGTGGTCTGGAGGGGTTTGGCAGCCAAATGGCAGAGGGTGGTGTGTCCCTGCAGTCTCCACTGCTGAACTCTTTGGTGCTACAGGGAATGAGCACCTGGTGACAGCACCCCTTCCCCCTGCTCCTGTTTGATTGTTGGCATTTTGTAGTGAGGTATGTGTTAGTGCAGATGCCAAAATCACACTGGCTTCTCGATTCAGTGCCTTTCCTGCTGTGACAACCCATCACAGCCACCTAGCTCTGCTCAGGGTGGTGAGCACAGCACAGGCAGGGCTCTCTGCCAGAAGAAAGCCCTCACAGAGTGAAGAGATGAACCAACCCCTGCTCTGGGAGCACCTTTGCTGCTTCCCTCTGAGCCCTGTGCAGCCCTTGGGTCTGGTGGGAACCCCGGCAGCCACTGCTGACCAGGGGCTGCTGGCACAGCCAGGCTGTAAAAGCATCCCTGTTACATTTGAACAGCTGAATCCTCCCCTCCAAGCCCGGCTGTTAGATTGGGAAGAAGTGGTCCAGGATGATGCTGGGGAGCTCAGCCCCAGGGCTTTTCCCTGTGGAAAGACAGTGGGTAATGGGAGGTCTAATTCAGGAGGCCAACAGCACATTTGTGTGCTGCTGGAAAAACCTTCCTTGCCCACACTCCCTCTGCTATTGCACACTTATTGTCTGGGGAGCCCATTCTCACTCCAGAGCAGAGATGCCTCCAGCCTCTCCTCATTTCCAGCTATCCCTGTGCTCTCATGGGAAGCAATGACAGCCCACCCCATGGTGGGGATGAGCAGTGCTTGGAGATGGTGCCACAGCCCCTGGGACAGCATGGGACACTGGAGCCAGGGGTGACACTGGAGTCAGCAGTGACACTGGAGTCAGGGGTGACACTGGAGCCAGGAGTGACACTGGAGTGAGAGGGGTCACACTGGAGTCAGGGGTGACACTGGAGCCAAGGGTGACACTGGAGCCAGGAGTGACACTGGAGTGAGAGGGGTCACACTGGAGTCAGGGGTGACACTGGAGCCAGGAGTGACACTGGAGTGAGAGGTGTCTCACTGGAGTCAGGGGTGTGAGAGGGGTGGCACTGGAGTCAGCAGTGACACTGGAGCCAGGAGTGACACTGGAGTCAGGGGTGACACTGGAGTCAGCAGTGACACAGGAATCAGCAGTGACGCTGTTGTCAGGGGTGACACTGTAGTCAGGGGTGACACTGGAGTCAGCAGTGACACAGGAATCAGCAGTGACGCTGTTGTCAGGGGTGACACTGTAGTCAGGGGTGACACTGGAGTCAGCAGTGACACAGGAATCAGCAGTGACGCTGTTGTCAGGGGTGACACTGTAGTCAGGGGTGACACTGGAGTCAGCAGTGACACAGGAATCAGCAGTGACGCTGTTGTCAGGGGTGACACTGTAGTCAGGGGTGACACTGGAGTCAGCAGTGACACAGGAATCAGCAGTGACGCTGTTGTCAGGGGTGACACTGTAGTCAGGGGTGACACTGGAGTCAGCAGTGACACAGGAATCAGCAGTGACGCTGTTGTCAGGGGTGACACTGTAGTCAGGGGTGACACTGGAGTCAGCAGTGACACAGGAATCAGCAGTGACGCTGTTGTCAGGGGTGACACTGTAGTCAGGGGTGACACTGGAGTCAGCAGTGACACAGGAATCAGCAGTGACGCTGTTGTCAGGGGTGGCAGCCAGCTCTGGAGCCAGCCCAGGCTGTCCCTGGTGACTTTGCCCCACTCCTCTGTGGTGGGCACATCTTGGCTGCTGCTCCCACCCTGTGCAGGGAGAGGAACCCCTCGGTGAGCAGGAATTGTGAGGATTGCTCATCTTGGAGCTGCCTGCAGCCATGGGGAGGGATCAGAGCCCATAACCCTGGATATGTCAGGGGAATTCAGTCATGCTGAGGAGCTAAGGCTGTAGGGGTGAGGGCAGGAACTCAACAATCTTTGTGGGTCCCTTCCACCTTGGAATATTCCATGGGAAGCAGAAAAAAATAAATAGAAGATTACTAGGCAGTATGGAGGCTGCTGGGATCAGTGCAATGAGCACAGAGCTGCATTAGGCTAGCTTTAGCCAATCTTGATTTTTTTCATAGATGATGGGTGCCTAATTTCACAGCTGTAAGCTTCTTTGAGCACACATTTGTTTTGATGTAATCACTTCAAAAACAAAGTACATGGGGGAATTTTTTTTTTTTCCATGTGGAACCATAACCATCCTCTGAGGCACCCTTAGCAAGGCGGCAAACCGTGCGTCAGCCCTTCAGTGCCTGTCTCAGCAGCTCTTTATGGGGTGGGACATGGGACTGCTCAGCTCCTGGCCCAAAGGAAAAGCTGCCTGGGCTGCAGAGTTGTGGGGATTTGAGGGAATGCTCCCACAGAGCATGGGGCTCCCTGGGGAGGCTGGTTTCCATGCTGTGTCATGATTTTAGTATAAAGAGAAAAAAGGTCCCTCAGTTTAATACTCCCTAGAGTTTTATTCTCTGTTATTGCTGGAAAGGTTCTTCTAGGGAAAGCTTTACAAGGGGGAAAAACTGATTTTTTTCCAATGTAGAAGTTTCCAGAACTTCAACAAACTGCAATTAGCTTTGAAACATGAACTAGGAACCACTTAACTGCTACATTTAAAGTATCTGTGGTCAAGGATTACATTTTTTTGTAATACAACGATATTTAAATTAAAGTGACTGTATTTGCAGTTTTTGCTTTTTAGAGATTTGTCCCTTTTCTGGGTTGGTTTTTGTTTTCATTTTTTTAAGCAAACTGAAGAGATGAAGACTTGATCTTTCTAGAGAACCAAGGGAGCCCAGGACCAGGTCTCCTATGGATTCATACAGCACTGGGGTCCATATTTTCCCTCACCCATTTTCCTGCAATACCAGGAAGGGAAATTTTTTGCAGGAATAGTTGAAGCTTGAAAAGGGGAATTATCCTTTAATGCCATCGCAGCAACAGTGCCAAGAAATACCAACTGCTTGTATCTGCAGCCAGGACAGGTCAGATTCTGAGACTTAAAGGCTGCTACAAGCTCAGAACCAGGGGAGTTACAGGGTGGGCGTGTTTGGTGTCAGTGGGAGCTGTGACCTGGTACACAGGGGCACTTACTGGAGTGGGAGATGCTCAGCAACCCTCCCTAGAGACTGCCTGCCCCACAAACTCCCATTCATACAGCACCTAAGGAGCCTATCCCACAGCAAATGCAAATTCTGGGTGCCTGTGACCCACAGAGCAGCCCCTGGGTCAGGACTCTGAGCCCCTCAGAGGAATCTCTGTCCTGCTCAGGATGCTGCCGCAGTCCTGGGTTCACACATCCAGCCCCTCCTTTCCCCCTGGTTCCCTGTCTGGGTGGCTTTGCTGGGCTTTGGGAGCACAGCTGTGCACAGCAGCACTTCAAGAGCAAAGGCTGACATGGACATGAGCAAAGAAGAAGGATATGGACAGATTTGGTCTTTTATTGGCATTTTATCCTGCGTTGGAGGTTGCATATAGCTGCCTGTCTGTCCTGGCTTCAGCTGAAATAATTTTCTCTACAGTCACTGGCACAAGTCTGTGTTCTGGATTTAGAATGAAAATAATATGGATAACACACTGATGTTTTAAGTTTTTGCTAAGAAGTGCTTATACTAAGTCAAGGATTTTGTATTGTATATGCCTTGTCTTTCCTGGGTTTTGTCTCTCTGCCTTTCCTTTTAATTACAATTATTATTAATAGTAGTATCACTTTAATTGGTTTTTTATATTTTACTTTGTTTTAATTATTAATTCACCTTCACCCACAGTTAAGTTTTGCTTTTCTTTCCTGATTCTTCACTCCATCCCCCTGGGGTTGGTGGGGAGTGAGTGAGTGGTTGTTTGGGACTCAGTTGCCAGCTGGGTAAAGCCATTACACTGTCCCAGGAGGGTTTCAAATGCTGGACACCCTGCACAGTAACAACAGTCAGGGGGCAAATTCTGCCTGGAGGACAAATGAGCTGTTGTGTTTGTCACTGACTTTTTTCCAAACTGGAAAATCTATGGCTATGACTGTGGGAGATCTATGGCTCCTCAGCCTTCTTAATTCTCTCTTCCCAACCAGTATGTTGAATTTGAGAATAATTGGACTCTCTTTTTTAATAAGTAGGGTACACTTTTCAAGGCCATGCTAGTCCTCTGCTTGTGGTCAAACAAGCCATGCTGTGTGCACAGGTGCCAAAAAAAAACCACAGCAAACTCTGTCATTTCTCTGGGAAAAAAAATAAGCTGCTTTTAAGACATGGATTCCAACAAGGCACTACATGGAGTGGGGCTCTGAGCAAGCTCCTTTAGTTTGGAGATGTCCCTGCTCATTGCAGGGGGGCTGAACAAGGCGATCCTTATGGTCCCTTCCAACACAAAATTCTGTGACTACAGTTCTGTAATTCCATGACTGCTGCTGCCTGAAGAAGGGCATATTTAGGAGGTGAAGGAGGAGGTCTTTCCATCCTTAGAGCCTCATTTATCTCATGATGGGGCTGCATCCCTCCAAAGGGTGACTGTGCAAGGGCAGGTGCAATACCCACAATTTGCTCCTGCCTGTGATGCTCCCCCTGCATCAGCGGGCCAGGAAACAGCTGATAAATGGTCAGGAAGGGCTCACATCTCCCCTCTCACAGGGGTTTTTATCCCTTCCCTGGCTGGTGGAGAGCACAGTTTCACCTGGTGGTGTTATGGGGTGCCAGCACACAAAAGACATTGGAAATTCATCCCTTCTGCAGCACATCCACTGAAATGCCAGGAGTGCAGATAGGGGCTGGCCTGGCTTTTCTGCCATGCTGCAGTCAGCCCAATTCACCTGCCTAAACCTGACTGAGGAAGACCCAGCCCAGAGGCCAAGCTGCCAGTGTCTACAGGAGCTGCATTTCCCAGTTCTAGAAGTCCAGTCCAGGTTGGTACTCACAGTGTTTCAGCACTGCATTCCAGGACCAAGCTTTTTGTAATTTCTCCACCAATGAATGTTTTCAATGTTTTGATTTCTTGAGATATTTGAGTAAAATAATAAAAGGAATGTTTTAGTGGCAGCCTAATGGAATGGCCAGTACCATCTTGAAAGTGGAAAATGGGCATGATACACCAGCCCTTCATGTGACCATACCTTCTTCGTATTGAGCAGATCCCATGGAATACCCTATAAACACTTTTCAATTTATCAATGTTCATTATTTTTACCAATTACCCTTCAGAGTAAAAATATGATCAGATAAACCGTGCTTAGGTGATAGTTCATATGCTATTTTCTATAATGTAAGCATGTGGTGGCACTCACATCTGTGTGTGTGTAAAAAAGACAGCTATTATGCCATTTATCATCATCATCATTATCATCATCATCATTGTATAATATAGCTGTGTAACTTATACTCTGATTGAAATGGAATACATTTTTTGCCTTATGGGAAGGAAGAGAATGTGGCAAGGGAAGGACAAGTTGGAACTGTCTGGGTGCTTTAAAAGCTGATCTCAGACACAGCTCTCTGGGGCAGCAGAGATTTGGTCGGTCCCAAGCATGGCCATACCACACATTTTGTTTGAGATATTCCCACTCAAAACAGTCCTCTGCTTATTCTGGACTGTAAACAAAGTCAGTGTTGAGTTTCACAAGCTCAGGATTGTTGCACCCTTGGATGTCACCACGGAGCCACGAGGCAGAGGAGCCCTCAGTGCAATCTAACATTGCACCTCCCGCACACCCACGCAGGAGATGGAGAGGTCACATTTCAGGTCTGCAAGCTGCGACAGTGTCCCTTTCAGCCCTATTGCAATGACACCTGTTACACCACCTCTCCTCGTTCCCACTTAATGCATTGTGGCACTGGCGGCGGTGTTGCAATGACAGCTGACAGATTCCCTGCCTCTGCAGACCCGCTCCTGTCGCGTTGCGGGCGCTCGCTAATCGGATAACTCTGTGGTTCTGGTGGCGCTCGCGTTCGTCTGTGCTAAATGACAAACTGGAGCCTGTGCTCTGCTTCCTGCCACTTCCCTTTCGAGCTTCACAGTTGTACTTGCCACTTCACCTTGTGCGTGAATCCGAGTTGTTCTCGCCTCTTTGTGAGACACGGCGGCTCCATCCGGGGGCAGGGAGCGCTGGCATCCCGGCAGTGCCGGAGCCCGTCCGGGGGCAGGGAGCGCTGGCATCCCGGGCAATGCCGGAGCCCGTCCGGGGGAAAGGAGCACTGCCATCCCCGGCAGTGCCGGAGCCCGTCCGGGTTTAGGGAGCGCTGCCATCCCCGGCAGTGCCGGAGCCCGTCCGGGTTTAGGGAGCGCTGGCATCCCCGGCAGCCTCTCCGGGCTTAGGGATCGCCATTGATAGTAAATGAAAGTATAGTCATAGAAGAAAATTTTAAATTAAAACCTTAAAGCCGACAAAATTTTTTCAAACAATAACTTGTAACTATTGTCAAGCATAATTTATGCCCTTTAAACTGACTAGACTTTCACAACATTAAATTGCTGTGTTGTGATATAGCAATGCTTAGTGCAAGCAAGAAGATGCTTTAAGGAAGTAATAAGCAGAATTAGTATAGTAAAGCTACGAAACACAAGTAATAAATGACACGATTTTAAAAGTTTCTTTTGAAGTGAACCAAAGAGCTGGGGGGGAATCCACAAAACCAGAGGGTTTTGGGAAGGCTGCAAAAGGCAGGCATCAGAGACAGCAGAACTGTGATTAGAGCTAAGCAGTAGCCATGAGATAGGTCAGCAGAAAAATTATTTAAAAAGTAGAAAAGCAAGGACAAGTAGAACAATGGTCTGTGTATTAACGCTTGTCTAGAATGACTCCCTAAGCTACAGAAAAGTTTATCTAGCAAGATATTAGGAAGTTTGAAGCTTAATAATGGAGCTGTATGCATTGTGTTTTAAGGCTTACAAGCAGGTATTGTATTCGAAATAAGCAAGCATTGTTTTAACCAAAGGTACGTGTACTTATAGTGGTTGGATAGAACTACTGTCCATGTGCTTTTGCTTTGTGTGATTGGTCAAAAAACTTATAAAGTAAGTTGTAACATAAAGTTCTTGGTCTGCTGCCTGGGATGTGAGCTGCTGGCATCTTCCCATTGTCATAACCATGTAATGAGACTGATGCTGGAAAATAAATCAGCTCAAGGCACGTTCCTCAGCAGTCCCGTCCCGTTTGTGATTTGTACATGGACCCCAGCCGGTGATACCCTGAAACTGGTCCCAGTTTGGTTTCTGCTGATTGATCTGGGAGTTCCACCAGGGAAAACAAGTAATGCTGGATATCAATTATTTGTGAGCCCACTCCCTTCACCTCAGGAGTACTTTTAGTCAGGGTCCAGGGAGATAAGTGAAGGAAGAGAGGATTCCTGTCCCTCCAGCAGTGGCTATTCCTGTAAATCAGCTCTTACCAATGAGTCCAGGTGTAAATGAGGTACTGCTGAAACGCACAATTAGACACACTGATCATCAGGAGAACTTGATACGAAGATTTCATCACCAAACCCACAAGGTTAAAAAATATTCCTCTTTATATAGTCAGGATCATGGGTGCAAAACTGAGGATGTAGATATTCTTCTGTTGAGTTTAACACCAGCACCTGAAGCCCAGAGCAGATGCAGCCCCTCCCAGGCAGGGCTCTGCCCCTCACACCATGTAGCCAGGGTTTGTTCAGGGTTCTTGTGGCAGGGCCTGAACTTTCATGCAGCTCAGGTGCTTGGGAGAAGACTGTCTAATCAAGGAAGGGTGCAATTAATAGATTGCCTTTGTGCATGGGACCAGAGCAAATATAGAACTTAATAACACAGTTCCCCACCTTGGCACAGATAACAGATTTCTCATTTAGTGCAAGTTGGAAGAGCCCCTGTAGGGCAAGGCTCAGTCTCTGCCCAAAGCAGAAGATCCCTGGGTTATATCCTGGGAAGTTAAGCCCAGCAGCAATTCTGGGCCACTGTATCTCCTCATAGGTCACTGTGGGGCACCAGTTTCCAGCTGACTTTGGTAGTGCTTTGAACATGGAGCTGGGAAGCAGCTCCAAAATACAGCCAGCCTGGAGCACAGTGCTGTGGGAGGGCTGTGTGCTGTATGAATTTACTTTGTTTACTTTAGAAATCTTAGTACAGATCAGCCACTGGATGTAAAAAATTAAATATAGGAAACATGGAAGCATGCCATGAAAAATAAATCAGATAAAGGCTTGCTTCTTGGTAGGGAAATGGGAAAGAGCACAGTCAGTGCCACTTTTTGTTGTTTTAGTGGTGGGAGTTGAGAGCTGAGAGTGAGGGTAAAAAAGGAAGAACATTACTTCAGAAATTATATATTTTACAGAAATGATCTACCAAAGATCAGTGTTCTGCATAAGAAGTCAGAAATAAATTTTTAAAAAATCCTACATATTTAAAACAGACTTAAAAGAAATAATTAGCCTTGTTAGTCTGGCATAGTAAAGAAACCCCACAACTTCAAACTGATCAGCCCTTGACACATTTTGTTTAACATCCTATAGGCGTGCAGAATGTCTCCTGTTGGGCTATAGAAAATAAAGATACATGGCAGCCCCTGCATGGGTGCAGAGATCACACTGGGCAAAGCAGAAATGAATGAACACATCTGTAATGTGGTGTCCAGAAAGCATCAAAAAGCACGTGGCTGGAAACACCAGAGTAAAGAGGGAAAGTGCATAAAAAACTCAGGGGGAAGGAGGAATCCTTTCCTATGAGGAGTGATAACATGACAGATTGGATGAATACTTTGAAGAGCTTCCAACCAGAAAGAATCACAAAAGCTCAAAATGGGAAAGACTGGGAGGTGAAGGCTGAATGTGGTGGGTCTTTACAGGAAAGAAAGGAGCAACTTCAAGCACACTGAGAAGATCATTTTAAGGCTCTCACTTGTGAAAACATCTAATGACAGTCATAGCTGACCATGGCCAAGCAAGCAAGCACAGGATCACAAAATTAAGGAAATTCAGTATGGAGATTAAAACTGGCCATGCCAAACTTTCCAAGGAGTGACATTCCAGGTTGGGTGCCTGTCATTTAATCCACTAGAGACAATGAACTTGACAAAGAAAAGCTGTAGGCTGTGAGATTGCATATACCTGAGCTGTCAGGCCCTAGACCAAGAGGGTGCACATCACCAAAAGCTACAACAATAAAAAGCAAAAATTCTTCCTAGGAGCAAGGTGCCAACTGCATCCATAGGAAAGGCACGGGGCTGTTCACCAGAAACACAAGGGCATGTCATGGAAAAGATGAGCCCTGTTCTTGTCACCACCTGCAATGTTTCATAAACCTGAAATTAAGGGATTAAAAGAAGCATTGCAGATGATCAGTGTGGATGGCACAGCTTGTAACACATGAAATGAGAGAAAGCCCTGTAACAGTGTGCTGCTTTGGGCTGGGATAGGGCTACATTTCTTCACAGTGGCTGGTGTAGGGCAGTGTTTTGGATTTGCTGAGAGCAGTGTTTATAATACAGAGGTGTTTTTGTCATTGCTGAGCAACCCTTGCACAGTATCAAGGCCTTTTCTGCTTCTGTACTGACACACAGGCTGTGGGGGCTGCAGGTACATGTGACACTGGGAGGAGACACAGCAGGGACAGCTGACCTCAAGTGACCACAGGGATATCCCAGACCATATGGGGTCATGATCAGCCTACAGAGCTGAGGAGGAAGAAGGGGGAGATGTTTGAAGTGATGCTGTTTGTCTCCTCAAGTCACTGTCACATGTGATGGAGCCCTGCTGTCCTGGGGATGGCTGAGCACCTGCCCACCCACGGGAAGTGGTGCATGAATTCCTTGGTTTGTTTTGCTGGCACAGAAGGCTTTTGCTATTAAACTGTTTGTATCTCGATTCATGACTCTTCTAACTTTTACTCCTCTGATTCTCTCCCCCATCCCACTGGTGGGGGAGTGAGTGAGAGCCTGCCTGGGGCTCAGCTGTCAGTTTGGGTTAAGCCATAAGGAACAGCAGAGGAGAGAAGGGGCACAGGAGAGGTACCAGGTCTTGCTTTAACTCTTTGGCAAAATCATGGACAGCAGGAAGAAACCAAATTCTTCCATGAATCAGGTTTTTTTTGGTCAGAATTTTATCAGCCACTGAAGGACCAAGGGACACTCCAAATGAGATCTCTGGCTGGGTGTGAAGGTGAAGACATCAGCCCTGGAGAGCTCACACTCCTCCTGCAAAGGAATGGGGACCCTTAGAGACTCCTATAGCTCAGTGCAGTCCTGCTGGAGGCTCCAGCATGCACAACAGGCACAACAGCTGAGGCTGCCTTGAAATAACCTTCCGGAGAGCTGTGAGAGCCAGGAACACTTCACTGCCTTATTGTAGGCACAAGGGAGTCCTCAGGAATGAAAGCACCCATTGATGATGTGCCGTGCCTGGGCAGCAGTGATCAGAATCCCAAATCAAGGAGGACATTGAGGCAGCCAAGAAGATGCAACCCAAACCTCAGCAGAGCCAGATGTCAATCGCAGACGATTTAATTGTGTCTGGAGAAACCAACCACAGAGGCAGTAAAGCCTGCTGATTATAAGCAACAGTGAACAAGCTGACAATGAAAGGGGTAAACAGGGAAATTCAGAAATTGCAAAGGAGGTTGAAGTAGGTCACACCCAGCCATACAACTCAAACCACTTGCTAAAGAAAGTGCATGGCTCAGATAGAGAGCAATTACCACAGCTAGAGCAGTGGGCATGGTCCCTTCCAACCTCAGCCATTGTGTGATTCTGAGACAGCAGGGACCTGGAGCATTTACAAGCATCATCAGTATTCCTCCTCCTGCACCCTCCTACCACCACAATCAGGCTCATGCTACAGGGCAAAATGCAGCTGTAAATAAATAATAGGACTTTGCCAAGCTGTGTCAATGACTACAAAATGTTCCATGGTCTGTGGTTCCCACCTTCACAAGTGTCTCTTTCATTAGCATGGCCATATTTTCGCTCTTAAACTATAATCCATCAAACAGTGTGACATCTGTTGATGTGCAGCACAGACTTAACATGCTTGGTGAAGCTGAGAGGATGATCAAGTGCCTCTGCCTTTGGAAAGCTGCTAATCTGAAAAAGAAATGAAAAAGAACTAGATGTCCACAGGGAGAACTAAAGGGAGGAGAGGTGGTGTGTCACCCAAAAATACAGGCTCAAGTACCTGTGGCCTGTAGTGGACTTCACATGAGGCACAGCAAGGCTGGGAACCAGTTTGAGATGTGCCAGGCCATGTAGGTCACTGTCTGTTCTTTTGATGGCCATCCCCTCACTCTGTGGCATCCTAATATAAATTGCACCCAAATCACTACAGTACAAAAAAGGAAAAGACAGGGAGTAGCCCCTTGGCAGGTAACCACGAGTGCCTTTGTTAGCAGGTTGAAAGTCTGGATGAAAAATTATGTCAAATCAAAAGAGCAGCCAGCATTCCACCTGGTAATTGCCAGCAAGTTCAGCTTGATGAGATACAAATGATTTGGAGAAACAGAAGCCTCCCATGTGAACATGATGTGCTGTACCTCCAGCAAAAAGGGGAGAGCAGGGAAAGAAATACAGCCAAAGAGGAAATACTGTAACAGAAACAAACCCTCAAAGTGCAGGATGGTGTAACTGATCCCCCCACACGAACATTCAGTCATTTAGGGAATACTCATGAAAAGTGTGGGCACAGTATTTCCCACGACGCTGAAAAGGAAGGAGTGGAAGGGGGAGTGTGGGAAAGCACTTTGCAGTGACTCTGCTCTCTGACATTGAAATGGAGAGAAAATAGCCTGGAAGTTCTGGGGTGGGCAGGGAGAAGCACCTGAGTGTCTGCCCTGAAAGGCAGTCAGGTGGGGGCTCCTCACCTCGAGGGGCTCAGATCAGGCTGTGGAACCCCTCCTGATGCTGCTCCTCATGGATCCCGAGTGTCCCAGCACTGCTCAGCCCAAAAACCCCAGCAATGCTCCCAAGAAATCATTCCTATCTGAGGCATGGGAGATCTGTGGAGTTACACAAACAGTTTACAGACTTTTAATGTCAGGCTGTGACCACACGTTACCCCACAGCTTTTTAAAGTCCAATCTGCTGGGATTTTATCACAGCCAGAGTATCACTGTCCTTTCCAACTACCAAAATCTGACTTCTGAAAAGGCCTCCATCTGTCTCCCATCTTACTTTAATTTACTAAGTTGTGCCATATCCCCATCTGGCTATTGGCTGGAATTTTGTTTTGTTTTGTCCCCTTGAGTTATTCAAGGAGACACAGAGCTGGCTGAGTACATTAGATCATTATATGCCTCTTAAAGTAGTTGTTGGATTTATTTGAATAGGGATTAGCAAGATTAAGAATGTTTTCTTTAAATTACTATAGTAGCCTACAATTTTCAAATGGTAATTTTGTCCATTATATTGATTTGTATTTAAAGGACTTTGATGTTTTTTATTACAGTACAAAGAAGGCAGTTAAGCAATGCTCCTGTGAAAACCAACAGTTTTAGAATTTTGTTCAAGACTGAAATAACAGATGCACAAATCCCATTAAAATTCGATGGAAATTGACCTCACACCTCTGTAAGTTGCTTGAAAAGCTCATTTATAGAGTTTCCAGAAGTAGCTTTACACACAATTGGTGTTTCCTACCAAACATTCTTCATACAACTTCACATATTGTTATTTTGGAGGGAAAAATAATCAAAGAGCATTCCTGACACAGTATTACTGACATGGAAAAGTGGTTCAGCCCTTCTGAAAAGTGCTTCAGTCCTTTCCTTATCTGTCTTTGTCTCTCTGAAGTGTTGGGCCCCAGTTTAGCTATCTCTGCTGATTGCATCAACAAGGTATAGAAGGATGCCTCAGTGTAGTTTATCCTTCTGTTATCTCAATTCCACCTCCAGCCACAACCATTATTTCATAAAAAAAAAAAAAACAACTGAGCTTCTATAGCTCTAAGGAGCTTTACAGGAGCCGTCCAAGATCCCTTATCAGAGGGGAGCATTTGGATGGAGGGCTGGTTACTCAGGATCCCATCCCGTTGATCCATCAGCTCCATCAGAGCTGGTGTAGCACCAGCACCTGGTGCAGGTACCTGGGGCTGCTCCAGCATCTCCTGGCTGTTCTTGTGTCCCACTCAGAGGAGATGGACTTGATTTATGCCACTAACTTGCATTCATATGAACCCAAGGAAAGGCAAAGGTGTGTGCTGTAATAGGACATGAAATAAAATGACACGCACGCTGGAATTTCTAAGGTAAAAAAGAAGGGAAGTTTATTATTGACTTCGATATATATAGAATTTGAAAAGTGACTTTGGATTGGAGGATGAAATTGCCACCTCTCCAATGACACTGGTTAAATTAACAGTTTATCAATTTTCTCCTCTTTTAGGAAAGAATGCAAAAACAATCATTATTTACATAAAAGTGCATGAGAAACTCCATTACAAAAATGTAAACATCAGAAGGCTTAGGAGAACTTAGAAGAACAGGGTGAGAGGTGTGCCCCTCCTTTCTCCCTCTAAAGGTCATAGAGGTTTGATGGGTTTCAAGGTTTTCTACAAACCCAGGACCCTTTGCTGCTCATGCCCATCTGTTGGATTTTAGCCATGCCTGGCATTGACCCCCAGCCCAATTTGGGTCAATGGCCAAACACTGGCTGTGTGCAGCCCCCTCCTACCCTCACTGGCACACAGGGAATACCTAAGCTTAGTTGTCAGAAAAGAATGCTTAATTATTTGCTGCCTGTCTCCTGCCCAAAGTTCTGTGCAAAAACCATGAGATTTTATTCTCTTTTCTGGAGGGAACAAGATGGAGGGAAATGAAGTGCTTAGAAACCTCTTTCTTTCCCAATCATGTTTTGTCTGTCCAAATTATTTAGTCATTCTCTCTGCACACTCACTGGGAGAAAAAGAGCAATAATAATAATAATAACAATAATAATATCTTAATTAAATACTGTAAAGATTAATTAATGGGTTGTATTACCCTTTCTGCATGTCTAAATGGCACAATCACAGTCTCTGTGCTGATAGCAGGCAAGTTCAGCCTCCCCTCAATGTGTAACTACCATCTATTTTAGAATCTGTAAAGTATTCAGTAATTTTTCCTCTCTGTCTCTTTGTATGCATATCCTAATACATGCAGAGACTCCACAGCTCGCATTTTTGTAAGAATACAAGCAAATATCCTGCCCCAAAAGTTAAACTGAACCACAGCTCAGCAGCAATCCTTTCAAAAGCTTTTCAATGGCCTGTTCTCTGCCTTTGAACACATCCTTGGCATTCAAGTCCTCAGAAGAGAGGCATTTACTCAGTTTGGATCTGAGGCATTATCTGGTGTGTGCTCTGGATGTTTTAGGATCTGTGAGATCGCACACCACTGCACATCTCACAAAATCAACATTGCTGTGCTCCTGTACTCACAGTACAACCCTGATGCAAACCCAGCTCCTTGTGTTGGCAGGAGATTGGTTTTGGGGTGTCTCACCTGCAATGATGCTCACAGTTTGCCCAGTGTATCAAGAAAAACCACTGAATAAGACATCTCCTATCTAAGTCCTGTCTTCCTTGCTTTAATATGAAAGAAACCCTGACATTTTATGAACAAGCAGGAATCTATCTGAATGTCTCTGCCTAAAATTTCCTCTCCCTCCACTGATGTGCAGTGTGCTGCAATCCATGATTGTCTTTGTCCTATCCAAGAAGGGACTGGGCTATAGCAACACTGCAAAAAATGTAATGAATTTTGAGAGAATTACTCTGAAAGTGGAAAATAAGCTGAAAAGCACTTCAAGATGTAAGCTATTACATAAAAGCTCAGCTGTTATTTTTATAACTTTATTAGTCATGATTGTTGATAATGATGGAAATGCTTGCCAGGCTTAGAAAAGGTCATCCTTTCTGCTGCAATAGAATCCCTTTTTAAAGGCTGAAGTCTTTATCCCTCCAACTCTGTGCTGAATAACTTGAGTTTGCTAAGGGAAACAGGCTAATTCAAGCCATTTGTTGGTTTTGAGTCCAGGTAACCTCAACAGTTTTCAAACTTGCCACCCAATTTAACCAAATGTGACAGAGGGCCAAAGATGTCTACGACAGACATTTCCTGTGGGTTGGATGAAAGCAGGAAGGTGGATAGAAAACACTTTATTAATATTCCCAGCTGAGGGAAAGGGTACAGTGTGGGCATGACTGCTATTACACAGTGCAAATTCCTCTTAGGTGCTCAGCCTTCAGCCATGGATCTGCAGAAAACCAGGTCTCTCTGGATCCTGTCTTCAAACACCTCTTTGTTATTCTCTCTTGATAGCAAACCCAATAACCTCCTAGGTAAAGATTTGAATTGTAGATGACAATACAGCCTGTGCTAGCATGTAAAATGAAACTTTGGTATTATTCATAGCTCACCAAGCCTACAGGGTGTGGCATGGCTTTACCTGAAACCTGCCAAGTTTTCTTTGTGGCAGCACAGCTGTTGCCCTGTTTTCCTGTGCAGCGGGAGAGGCATTTTGAAAACAGCTCATTAGTTTATTATTGTTATTGTCTTCACTCTTTCTGACTGTCTCAGTCTCCAGCTTCACTCAGTCTCCTTTTGCTTTGCCTCATCATTATCTGCTTTTTAAGCTGCTTGGCACACTTATGTGCTTGTCCTTTACCCAAGCAATGCCAACTCCCCCCTATGACAATTTCTCAGGTCTCTAAAGACGTTTGTGTGGATCCAACTGCTGAAGGAAGCTTTACATAATAAAACCTGAAATCATTTCCAAAACGCCTCTGGAAACTGGTTGCCAACAAAAAGAATGTTTTTTTCTTCTTTAAGGAAATGGTATTCAAAGTCCAAACCTGTCCCTTTTAAGTTCAGTTCATGAAGCATGAGACCTTTCAGTTCTACATGCTGGGAACTGATTGTGAGGCAGCCAAACTCACTTATCTATGCCCTCTCTATTTCAGAGGTGACTAGAATTTGTTGAAATTAAACCTAAAACGAAAAGGTTCAGTAAATATTAATTTGTACTTTATGGGAAATTAGGTTGGATTTGCATCTCAGGCATTTTTTCATATCTAGTTATAGTCTTAAAAATGTCAGAGCCCCGAAGTTTGTAGACACAGCACTCTCTAAATGAACAGGGGAGAATTATTTCTGAGAGTAAATCAGAAATTTGTACACATGAGTAAGCCCTGTGTGTCTGGACCAAAAGGCTTAGTACGGTGTTCCTGTGCTTCCAGTCAGCCAGCTATAATTCCTGTGACTCCAGGGCTCCCCAAGAAACTGCCTGCACATCCTTTAGGGGTGTGCTATGTTCACTGAAATTTTTAACCCAGTAATTTAGAAGAATGAGTTAATGTGAGAAAATAGCGACCTACTCGTGGACAATTTCCAGGTGAGAGGGAGGGTCCACAAGGCTGATTAGATCCATTACTCAGTGTCACTGCAATGGATTCACCTGGCTCTGCTCCCAAGCCTTCCCTTGTGAACCTTGTCCCCCACAGCTCAGAGCAGCCTCATTGCCAAAAAAAGTTGAGCAGTGGCAAAAGTGCTGCAGGGCTTCGGTTCCGTCACACGTGAACCATCACAGCTCCATCACAGCTCCAACCCTAAATCAGGAGATCCCAATGACACCAAATATCCACTTTTAGCCGACTGCAAATCAGTGAGGGAAGGGTTTTCCCCACTCACAGGCAGCTCATGTGGCCACCAGTGATTCATTCCCTTCCCACTGCCATCGACCTCACGAAACACCCACCGCTTCTTCCAGACATGGCTCTGCAGCCATTGCGGCACATGAAATATTGATGCCATTTAATGCTGAAAAAACACCCAAAACAGCCCAAGCTGAATTTCTGTAATTCCAGCTGGGTTTCCGTGCGATGCCGGGCTCCTGCAATCCGGACGAGCGGCACTAGATGGCAAAGCAGCGCCAGGTTTGGCAGCCGCGGGTCCGGGGGCACCTGGCGGAGGAGGGGATGCGCATCCCCCCTTGCCCTTCCGCCTGCCCTGCCTCCCTCCTCCAAACCGCAGAGATCGCACCCCTAAGATCGGATGCAGCTCACAAACACCGGAGGTGAGGGGACTCTAAGGATGCAGACGTGGCTGGTTTTTCTTATTGCTCCTGCTGGCAGTAGTGGCTTGCTCGAGATCCCGTGCAGGACAAGCAGTCCTCGCTCCAAAAGGGATCACACGGCAACTGAGTGGTAAAACTTGTCCCATCCCCTTATTGAACAAAAAGAGATTTACATTTAATAGTCCCAAGTGGGAACACCTTTCAATCTCATGTCAGTCTGTGCTTTGGGTGTTTAACTCTGGGTGGGAAGCTACCACCTATGCACTTAAGGTGTGAAGTAATTTTATTAGGAGTCTGTTCTCCCTTTTCCCCTGTGTGCAGATAATACCTGTTTATGCTAAAAGGAGTTACAGAGGGAAAGGTGGAATCCTCAGGATCCTCAGTTTTGGATCAAATAACAAAAACCATTTAGATATAAATAAAAAAAAATCTCTGGGCAGGCCAGTAAATCCCTCTCTATTTTTGTAAGGGAGTGTCATGGTTTAATCTCTCAACAGGGAGTTAAGGTCATGTCAATAAACTCATCCTCACAACTGCAACACCACAAATTATACCATTTAAGGGTTACCTCTATTCTCCCACCATATCTACCTGTTAGACTCCAAGGATCAACTTAAGTTGGAGATTGCAACATTTACAGTTTCATCAGAAGAGGATATCCAAACTTCTCTGTCCTTTCCATGCTTGTGAACACAGGATTGATGGCAGGAATGTTCCTCCTCTCCTGACAGCTGCAGGAGAGTGCATAAGGCTCTGGATGCTAATGGTCATGATGCCACCCTGTTGGAGGTGTCTTATGCATGGTACCCTTCCTGGGAGCAGCTGAGCCCCTGCTGCTGAAACATGATGTTCAAAACAGAGCTTTCACTCAGAAAGCTTTGCAAAAGCTTTGAGCTTCGCTCCTCCCTTTAATTTTTCTCTCCGTCCTTGCAATATTCAGTCCTTCCTCCTCTCCCTTGCCTTCTTTGAGCTGCTGGTGACAGACTCAAAATGAGCTAGGGATTTCAGAACACTCTTCTTTAAATGACAGTGCTCCACCAAGTCCCAGCTTTGCACTT
Organism: Geospiza fortis; assembly: GCF_000277835.1. Lineage (NCBI taxonomy): Eukaryota > Metazoa > Chordata > Aves > Passeriformes > Thraupidae > Geospiza > Geospiza fortis. The sequence goes on from NW_005054374.1 coordinate 2,196,870, forward strand.
GGGGATAAAAGGGCAGCAGTGAGCCTGTGGGCAGTGCACACACACTGACAGAAGGGCATCTGCTCTTCAGGGCTGAAAGAGTCAAGATACTTGCCAAATCTACCTTAAGGACAGGACAAGACTAACATGAAAAAAATCCTGCTTTCTGCTGGTGGGGGCTTTTAGTCAGGTGTATCATGCTCATCCTTGGCTATTTAAATAACACTGCCTCACTCTGTATAAACCAACTTACAATATGAATGGAAAAAAAGCTATGGATCATGAAGCAAGTGGGAATGGATAATCAATTTTTATCACTAATATTGTGGGTATGACCAATAACTCTGAATGAGTTATGGAAGTCTTTGCTCTGAGCAGATGTATCTCCTTTCAAAGCAGTCTCTTTCTGGCACAGACTTAATAACAGAAAAACTGTTCATTTAAACATATTAAAACTAAACAAACGTGTATTTTCATTGTCCAGTATATTTCTTCTTAAAATGTAGGAATATGAAATTCTCAGAGTTGGGCTGGCTGGGGGAGGCACAACAACAATGGATTACAAAAGCTTTCAGCTTTACAAACATGGGTTCAAATCAAGCTTAAGTAAGTGACAGGCAAAATGGGGCTATCGATTTCCTTCTAGTCCCATTTGGCTACAGCAAAAACTGGGCACAACAGTGTCTTAACATGGAAAGGGATGGCATCAGCCAAAAGATAAAGCTTCTGTGGAAGAATATTTGTGGTGTTATTTATAGCAATTGAGATTACTGGACCACTTGAGGTTACTAGAGCTGAAAGACATCAGGGAGTAAACTCATATCCTCTCATTCTGGGAGGTGTGCTTGCTTTCTATGTTTGGCTGTGCTTTCTGGCAACCCTGCGCCCAAAGCCCCCTTCCAGTTACATGGTGGAGCAGACATGATCCATGTGTGTAGGTCAGGCTGGGAAACACGTTTTCCTTGCAACACAAAAAGAAAGAAAGATTCACAAAGAGTCAAAGAAAAAGATTCACACTGAGTCAAAAATCCTCTGCTGGCCAGGAACCAACGTGCCAGGCGAGTGACAAGGTCTGCTGATTTTCCTTCCTGCCCATGCACTCGTGCTGCAAGAAAGCCCCAACAGGTCCTTGAAGCAAATGCAGTGGCCAAGGCTGTGTCTCTTTGCAGGTGACAACACACAAGGAGCCAGGCCTTGCTTGAGAGGAGTCACAAGCACAGCTGAAATTGGGGTGGACTCACAGCTCCATCAGGACCCTGTACAATCAGGCCTTAGGGATCCTTCTTCATCCTGCCCAGCAGGCACCACCTGGACTTGATCTTTAAACACCTGAATGCTCTTTGGGTGTATAAGCCAGGGGCTCAGAAATGAGCACAGGAAGCTCTGTGTAAACACCTGTGATTAACCCCTGCATGTCTGGCCCTAAGTGACTGATTCAGGGCCCTTGAAAGAGCCAGGGCTAAAATGCAGGACTTTCTTGCTCCTGTATTGCTCTTCTACCTTTCTGAATGAGGCCCACCTCTCCTGCTGCTATTTAAAGGCACAGCAGGGCTCAGTGGAAGGTAATGTGGCTGCCCTCCCCATTTCCTTACATCAGGGGATTTGTGTCAGAAGTTCAGCAGTGCCAAATGTCATTTTGAATGATTTTGTAGTTCTAGGTCAATAAACTGCTTACCATCATAGGGGAACTGAACCATGAATTACTCCAGTTGCTACAGTGCATTTTTTGTTAGCCATGTACATAGAATGTCCAGCTCAGGATGATTCTCAGTAGCCCTACATTTTCTGATTCACATTTTTAATTAAATGTAATTTTCTTTCTTTTGTTTTGAAACGGGCATGCTCTGTCCATTGTGGCTCTGGCCCTTGTCTCAAAGGCCACCAAGACAAGAATATCTCAAGACCTCATGGCTGCAAGGCTCCACTCTTGATGCAGAAAAGAAAATATCAGAGAATAGTGAAATAGAAGGGCAGAGAGCAAGAACAGTCTCTGCGTGCTTTGTTGTTGTTGTTGTTGTTGTTGTTGTTGTTAAATTAAAGGCATAAACATCATATTAATTCAAAGTCACTTTGTAGTGACCTCTCTTCAGCATTATCTGAAGATTAGGTTCATTTCTTACTTAGCGAGGCTTCATTTCAGAGGAGGAATGGAGTGAAAACCCCCCCCAACCCGGGGAGGCCCAGGATGAGAATAAAATATTTGCTGGTGATACTATCTGTAGTAGGGAGCAGCAGTATATGGTATGCACCTTCCCACACATGTAACAAGGGTGGATTCACAACCTTCTGAAAATCATTTAAAACACATGCAATATTATGTTTTATACTCATATATAGTTTCCTTGATGCTGTGATGTGATGGCAAAGATCCCTTTTGGTGCCTTGGACTGCTGAACACTGCATGTTTCCCCTCTCAACCCACCATTTCCTCCAGTTTGAGGCAAGGAACACAGTTTATAATATTTTTGACTTTCCTAGGTGCGAGCCAGGCACAAGGGCCTTGATTCACTTTCCAGAGGTGGCCTTTCCCTTGGAAGCTGAGGAGCAGCCAGCTTTTGTTGGGAACTCACAGCAGGGATGGGGAGCGTGGCAGCTCCTCTGCCCACTGCCATTCCTTCCTGCAGGCACCACGTTATATATCCCTCACTGGCCTGACCACAGCTTTCAGAAACATCCAATAAATCAACAGTTAAAAGGGAAGAGTAGACATGGGGAGCAGGTGCTTATTATGTGTGCATCTCTGGAGAAGAATAACCCACAGTGTATTTCCATGCCCATTTGAAATGGAATACGACCATGACCCTGCAAGTGGCTCTGCTTGAATTGTTCCTGGCACGATGTTTTACTCCTAATATTTTCATTGTCTGCCTCCATCAGTTTTACCTCCCACTGTAGCATTAATTTTGTATGTGAATATGGAGGCTGTGCTTTAAATAATACAGCATATGCTTTTTATTTGCCATGTAGAATAATATTTTTTTGGCTGATTTATGTTCCACCTGGACAAAATTATTTTTTATGAAGGGTTTATTTCATTTGTTCCCACATCCCCAAATAGGGGGGGAGGGAAGGAAGAGAAATCTTGTAAACTACCAATAATGATGGACACAAAAATCTGCTTTGAAATACAAATTTACTGCAAAAACAGATTCTCTCCAGCCATGTAAATGAAAAAAATGCTGTTGTAATAATTTTAAGGCTGCAAATGCCTGTTACTACTGGAGAGAGTAACCTTCAGTCTCTTGTGTCATCCCTTACACAATGCTGGGAGTATGGAGAAATTCACTGACAGCTATAAGCTATTCCAGTAGAACAAAATTACACATATGGCTACAGCATGGATTTAATTTAGTTCTTTTCAGAACTTCATCAAGGCCAGGACAAAACCCTGTGGTCTTTCAGTTCAGAGATTTGCCCCAGAACTTCATGGGCTAAGCTGCCAAATCTACCTTATTTCCAGTTTTCAAAGAATTGTGGAAAAACATGTTACTTGCCAATGAAACAAATTCATTTCAAACAGATATTCTGAGTTTCAATTAAAAAATAATATATGATGTACCTTGTGTTTTACAACCCTGAAAAACTGGCAGTATTTTTATGTTAATCTATCACCTACAGAAACATGGACTGTGAATAGATATATTTTTAAAAAAAAAGTTATATGCAGTCCCAGCACAACTTTGTTCTGATTTTGACTTCCAGCTTTTGGTGCTTTTTGCAGAGCAACTAAATATTAATCTTACAAATTTATAATAGTCATAGCATTCGGGAAGCTCTGGTACTATTTTTGGTTGTAATAGTCCTCTTTAACCACACAGCACCCTCCAGCCAAAACCACACTATAATAGGAGTGCTTATAATAAGGACACACAACGCCTCCATGTCAGCTCGGAACTACTGAGCCAGGAAAAGTAGGATATTCTTTCAGAGCAGCTTCTCTCTCAATACTGAATGTAAGATGAAGAGATAGGGCTTTCACAGGAAAATTCTGCTGCTTCTCATCCCACCCTCTAAGTCCCCATTGGAAATCCAAGCTGATATCTTCCCCCTGGCACTTTTGGGCACAAGCAGATTTGCTCCTAGGCAGGGCCCCTCCTCTCCACACAGACCTCTCCTCCAGCCCCTCATCCTGCCACATCCCCAATTCTGGCTCCACCAGAAAGCTCCAGTGACAGTGGCCACCTTTGTTCTGCTCCTTCTCGTGCACCAAGCCAGGCGCTGGAAATCAGTGGCTGTTTTACAACGAGGAATTCCCATTTATAGGACTGCATGAACGCGTATGGTATTTATTTCACCACCTGGACATCTCTGGGCCTTTCAAACGAAACCAGAGCTGCGGTTTTTGCTCCAGCCCGGCGGGATGAAGGGGCAGCTCCTGCGGGAGCGGACGGGAAGGGGCGGCAGTCTCGGCAAAGCGCAGTAGATGGAGCCGGAGAGGCGCGGCAGAGCCCGAGCGTCACCTGAGGATACCTGCGAGACTTCCCCCTCAGCTAAAGCGCGTTGGAAAATGTGCAATTTAGATTTATCAGTTCAGGAGGGAGATTCAGATAAAAACAGTTGAGCTGGTGAGATTATTAAATGCAGAGCGCCGCGCTGAGACGATACTCACCTTACTGATGAAGGGGAAACAGGGCACTGGCATCCCCTCAGCTGTGCCCAGGCAGTCACACGGGAGGGATGTGATGGAAAGAGAGGGAACACCGCCAACAGAG